>NW_020527854.1:0-60000 GCF_003368295.1 Carassius auratus
GTGGCATTACACATATTTGTACTGCCCCTTTGTTCATTTGACTCCTCCTTCCAACTAAAACATCTTAGGATTGGAGGACCGTACTAATTACGAGGAGTGTGTATATAGGGGGCATGTTCAAAGACAAAAAAGGGGAGTTTTCTTACTGACCAATTGCTCCGTGGAGGCAGTCTTTGACGGGTGAATGCTGGATCTCGGAGGGTGTTTCCGGAAGCTCGCGAAGAGGGGTTGGTGCTACGCTACCTGGTGGGTCTGTTGCTAACAGGCAATTCGCATGGCTGGCGAATTCTCACAGTTTTAAAAACAATCTGGAATTTTGCACCTCCCGAAATCTTTGATTTGGAGCTGGAGTGGAGAAGGAGCTAAAATGGGCTGCCGCCGCCGAGGTTCCGAGGTCACTCACTCCCGTGCTGTTTATTTGGTCAGTTGCTCTCACTAACCACAGAACCACACACACACACATACCCATACACACACCTATTTCATTTTCAAATCGTTAAAAAGTGTTTTTTCTTTCTTTTCTTGTTTGTTCGATTTAGTTTCTATTTGTTATTGAAAAGTGCGTTGCTTAATTATTTGAAAAGTGTCCATATTAATGATGTCATCAAATTAAAGTAAATCTAAATTGCATATAATTTCTGTTATCTTTCTTTTGTATACGGATGGTTTTGTCAGTCTGGTGTGCTATCCGGAATGAACTAAATTAAAGTGTGACAGGCATATAGTATATACCTGTCTGGCGCCCGAAATAATGAATAATTTATTTTTTTTGTGTTTTTTTTTTTTTTCTTTCTTCGAGGCTTTCGGCTTGAGAATCAGGTCAATGTGAGTGCTGCTGACGTCACAGTTTACGTGTGGCCTAGCGGTTACGACATTGCGTCGCCACCTGGGGGACCCGAGTTCGGTTCCCACTAAAAATATTTTTTTTTTTGTTTGTTTTATTTTATGGTTATATTGTGGGGGACAAATCAACCACCGTTACAGAAATGGCGCCCGAACAGGGACCTGAACTAAACACCAACTGATTATAACCCTTTGATATTATGTGACTGAATTGTGAGAAATGTGCAGCATGTGAATATTTGAATCCATGAACTTTTGTCTGAAATTTTTTTTTTTGCACTGTGACTTTCTTGAAGGAAATGAGTAACTGAATCTTTGTGAAAAGAAAATTCATTTGATGTGTTATCTCTGTGCTTTTTGAGTGAAAATTAATATATTGTGGTGTGTTGAATAGCCTGACTGGACTGTGGTAACTTAAATTGAGAATTGGATTTCTATAAAACCGGATGTTTTGGATGTGTATTGTCTGATGTTGAAAAAGTTGTAAATTGACTGTATAGAGAAACTCTGTTTTTTTTGTTTTGTTATTTTTGCCCCTGTTGCCAAAAAACACATACACTGGCTCTGAATCTTTCATTTTTTATTTTTATTTTTTCCCAACATTTCAAATAGTCCCACATATTACAAGACATGGCCACTTCCTCTTCCCCATCTTCCACCTATGTGGATATTGATGCCCCTGATGTCCCTAGTATTTCCACTCCAATTTGGCCACCTCCTGTACAAACTCATTCAGGCCTTCTTTCACGTAACCCAACCATGTATGATATTTCCACTCCACATAGTTTCGTTTACACTGGAACCCCGGTGAATGTGCCCGCCCCTGCTCTTGCTCCAGTGCAACCTCTTCCCTGGGCCTCATCATATGACAGCATGCAACTGTGTACATCTGGTGATGTTACATCTCCTTCAATGGCTCAGCATGATCTGCCAGGAAATCTTCCAACCCCTGGTAGGGGAATTCAACAAATTAATGCTCATGTTCATGATAATTGGAACAATCTAATGGAATTCATGAAAGGACAGGAGAAAACTGTAAAAGAGCTTACCCGGGTACTGAAAACCTCATCTTCTCACCATGAAAATCAGATTACTGATCTTGCAGCTAAGGTGGAGACCAACAATCAACAGGTTGTCACACTAATGACTGCAGGTAAACAACAAGAGGAAGCTGAGACCGACCAAATGGTTAAGGCTGTGCAACTGATGATGTCAAAGGAGATTCAAAAAATGGAACTGTCCCTTACTTCTGTAGTCCGGGATAAGGTAGAACAGCTACGTGTGGAGATCCAACAAGATATTAAAGCTATGCAACGTGCACTTCAGGGTAGCCTTGATCAGGTAACCACCAATCTTCAGCAATGTGAAACACAAATTCACAAATGTCGTACTGGTGTAGCTGAGCTGCAACATGATGTTCAAGTCTTAAAGGAAGACAAGGCTAAAGTGCAAACAGAAAAAAACACTCAAGTTTCTATTTTTCCCCCAACAGAGATTGTTTCAACACCTTTCAAAAGTGACCATATTAAATTAACATTTCCCACTTTTGGGCGTCCTACTGATGATGCTGACCCCTGTTGTACTTGACCAAGTGTCAAGATTTTCTGGCTCTACATCCTTTAAATGATGCAGATTCTCCTGGCTACCTTCCGCACAGTGTTGCATGGCACTGCACCGCGACTGGTGGGAAGTAAGTCGCTTCCATATAAACACTTGGAAGGAGTTTGAGTCTGCATTTCTCTCTGCTTTTTTGTCTGGAGGACTATGAGGATGAGCTGGCTGAACGTGTCCGCACTAGAGTTCAAGGGGAGAAGGATCAGTAAGAGACTTTGCATTTACTTATCGAGCATTGTGTAAAAGATGGAAAGCCACCTTAACAGAAAACGAGATTGTCAAAATGATCCTAAAAAATATCAAGCCTACCTTGCAAGTCAGTTACGCAGTCGTGTGAACACTGTCGAAGATTTGGTAAGACTTGGACACCCAATTGGAAAGAGACCATGAAGAACAGCTTCGGTATGAAGGTCGTATGGGCTTTAAACAACAAGCCAATTCCCAAAAACAATTATCCAACCGATCTGCTGAGAAACCGTTTGTTCAGTGTTGGAGATGTAACGGACCGCATCCTCCAGGAAACTGTCCAAAGTATGTACATCCCCCTTCTCCGCAGTCTTCTGGTCAACATCAACAACATTTCACCCATGAAAAGTATTCTCACCACTCTGCAAAGTCAGGAGGCCGACCATCCAATAACACTGTAGCAGCCTCTGAAATACCACAGGCACAAGCAGACACTCAGAAGATTCCAAGATCAAATGCATTCATGACCATACCTCAACAATTAGTAGTTCCAATTAGCATTGGATCTTGGTCTGGGAAAGCGATCGTGGATACTGGAGCAAGTTACACGTTAATTCATGAGAATCTTATGGAGCAAATTGCAAACCCTCTTCATCTCCAACCTTGGTCCTGTGGTCCTCTTTACTTAGCTAACGGCCAAAGCTGAGGGTCCTTTAGGATGGATAAACATTAATGTTCATCTGCACAAAAAATCCATCACAGTACCTGCTGTGGTTCTCCCTTCTCAAGCTCTTGCTTATGCCATCATCTTGGGATTGGACTTCATTTTTTTCAGTGGCTTGCAAATTAATGTCAGTGAACAAAAATATTATTTTCAGTCAGACCCTTCTGAAGAACATCCATTCCAACCTGGAAATGCTAGTGAACCACTGGTGAACTCCCCACCAATGAAGGAAAACAAAAGAACTAGCAAAGGCAAACTAAACCTAACCTTGTTAAGTGCTGTTCCTCCTCCCTTAACCATGTTACAAACTGACAGTGTGGATGATGCAACCTTAATTAGAGATGCTGTAAGTAAAGCACATCTACCTATGGGTGGAAAACAACAGCTACTTCAGATATTAGAAAGCAACCCACAAGTATGTACTCACCAAACTGGGCGAACGGATGTCCTACAACATTACATCTATACTACCTGCCAGGTTCCTATCAAACAACGGCCATATCGGTTTATCCCCTGTCAAGCAACAAGCAATGGAGGAACAATTGGAAGTAATGTTGAAAGAGGGGATTGTGGAGCCATCACATTCTGCTTGGGGCCTCACCTGTAGTTCTGGTTCCAAAGAAAAATGGAAAGTTAAGATTCTGTGTAGACTACCGTAAAGTTAATGGAATTACTGAAAATGACGCTTACCCTCTTCCGAACATCACTGAGATCCTAGAATCACTCTCCGGGGCATCCATTTTCTCCACTCTAGACCTTAACTGTGGATATTGGCAAGTGATGATGGACCCTGATAGTAAAGCCAAGACTGCTTTTATCGTGTCTGCAGGTCTGTATCACTTCAATGTCATGCCTTTCGGGTTAAAAAATGCCCCTGCTACCTTCCAGAGGCTGATGGAGACAGTCCTGGGGGAGCTAAGAAAGAAAATATGCTTTGTCTATATTGACGACATTATCATTTATTCTTCATCAGTAGTTCAACACTTCTATGACCTGAAAACTGTTCTCCACAGGCTGGAAACTGCCGGTCTCACTATTAACTTGAAAAAGTGCAATTTTTTCCTTCCAAAAATCACCTTTCTAGGACACGTGGTGAGCAATAAGGGCATCACAGCTGATCCAAGTAAAGTTGAAGCCATTCGTGCCTTTCCTGCTCCCAACACCTTGAAGGAAGTTCAGAGGTTCTTGGGATTAGCCGGTTGGTACCACCGGTTTGTGCCAAATTTTTCTAAAATTGCTGAGCCCCTCAATTCCCTGAAAAAAAAGGGACAGGTGTTTAAATGGACAAAACAGTGTCAGCAAGCGTTTGACCAGTTAAAAGCATGCCTTACCTCGCCCCCCATTCTCGGCCATCCTGATCTGCAAGTCCCGTTCATTGTTTACACAGATGCCAGTGATACTGGACTGGGAGCCATTCTCTCGCAGAGAAAAGAACTAGGTAGGGAGGAGGTTATTGCATATGCCAGTCGAACATTAACTGGAGCAGAGATCAACTACACGGCAACAGAAAAAGAGTGTCTGGCAGTTATATGGGCCTTAGAGAAGTGGCAACATTACCTGGAATACAAGCTTTTCACGGTTGTCACAGACCATTCCGCTCTGCAATGGGTCATGGGATCCACTAAAACCAACAGCCGCCTCATCCGATGGGTCTTAAGATTGCAAAAATTCAACTTTGTCATTGAATACCGTAAAGGGAAATTAAACGTCGCCCCTGATGCTCTGTCCAGGTCATCAGTCACAGCAAAGACTCCTATCACAGCACTTTACACCAAGCAACAGACGGATCAACTTTCAGAGTTTCCAGTGACCGATATTGTTCTGTGGGAAGAACAGCATAAAGATTGTGAAGTAATAAAGTTGTTACAAGCAGTAGCAGAAGAACAAATCCCTCAAACAGACCAATACGAAGTGGTAGAAGACAAGCTATATCACAAATCTCACCTGAAAAATGATCAAATACACTACAGAGTGTATGTTCCCAGCAGTCTCCGGCCAACTCTCCTGCAACATTATCATTCACACCCCCTGAGTGGTCATAGAGGAATTTATAAGACCTATAAACGACTCCAGGAAGTAACGTTTTGGCCAGGGATGTGGACGGATGTGAAACATCATGTCAAGGAATGTGTGAAATGCCAAATCCTTCGACATGATAACCAGAAACCTGCAGGGAAACTCCAAGTAGTTACCACCACTAAACCAAACCAAATGCTGGGAGTTGATATTATGGGCCCACTACCCCGGAGTACACAGCAAAATGAGTACTTACTGGTTTTTGTGGATTATTACTCACGATGGGTTGAGTTCTTCCCCATGCGTAACGCCACCGCTCAAAATGTTGCAACAATTCTCAGAAAAGAAATCTTAACTCGTTGGGGAGTCCCAGACTTCATTCTCTCTGATAGAGGCACCCAGTTTGTTTCATCTGTGTTCAGAGAAGTATGTGAAAAATGGAGGGTAACACCGAAGTTAACTACAGCATATCATCCTCAAACAAACATGACAGAACGAGTAAACAGAACTCTTAAGAGTATGATTGCATCATATGTGGATGAAAAACCACACGAAATGGGACCAGTTCTTACCAGAAATGAGATTCGCCATTAATTCTGCAATTCAGGAAACCATTGGATTAACTCCTGCAGAATTGCAGCTTGGAAGGAAACTGGAAGGGCCTATGGATAAAATGCTACATGGTCCAAATCTCACTCCTGACACCACCTCCTATGACGTTGTTTCTCACATACAACATTTGCAATCTCAAGTTAAAGAGAGTATCAGAAAAGCCCAACATCGACAACTTCGGAACTATAACAAAAGAAGACGAGACAGCACTTTCAAGATCAAAGACCGGGTATGGCTGCGAAATTTTCCCCAATCTAGTGCACAACACAAGTTTAGTGCCAAATTGGCACCCAAATGGAAAGGGCCTTACCGGGTTCTGAAGTCACTGGGACCTTTAAATTATCGCATAGCGTTGGAGACCACTGGAGAAGATGTGCGCACTGCACATGTGTGCAATCTTAAAATGTGTTTTCCCACAGCTGAGCAGTTGGAGGACCAAGCAAAGAAAAGACTTCAAGACATCTTTCAAGAAACCTCAGATGAGGAGGAATTTTTAGGATTTTGATTCTTCTTCCATAACAACCCTGGGTTGTTTCATCCTGGGGGGGAGAATGTGGCATTACACATATTTGTACTGCCCCTTTGTTCATTTGACTCCTCCTTCCAACTAAAACATCTTAGGGTTGGAGGACCGTACTAATTACGAGGAGTGTGTATATAGGGGGCATGTTCAAAGACAAAAAAGGGGAGTTTTCTTACTGACCAATTGCTCCGTGGAGGCAGTCTTTGACGGGTGAATGCTGGATCTCGGAGGGTGTTTCCGGAAGCTCGCGAAGAGGGGTTGGTGCTACGCTACCTGGTGGGTCTGTTGCTAACAGGCAATTCGCATGGTTGGCGAATTCTCACAGTTTTAAAAAACAATCTGGAATTTTGCACCTCCCGAAATCTTTGATTTGGAGCTGGAGTGGAGAAGGAGCTAAAATGGGCTGCCGCCGCCGAGGTTCCGAGGTCACTCACTCCCGTGCTGTTTATTTGGTCAGTTGCTCTCACTAACCACAGAACCACACACACACACATACCCATACACACACCTATTTCATTTTCAAATCGTTAAAAAGTGTTTTTTCTTTCTTTTCTTGTTTGTTCGATTTAGTTTCTATTTGTTATTGAAAAGTGCGTTGCTTAATTATTTGAAAAGTGTCCATATTAATGATGTCATCAAATTAAAGTAAATCTAAATTGCATATAATTTCTGTTATCTTTCTTTTGTATACGGATGGTTTTGTCAGTCTGGTGTGCTATCCGGAATGAACTAAATTAAAGTGTGACAGGCATATAGTATATACCTGTCTGGCGCCCGAACAATAACTGATAATTTATTTTTTGTGTGTGTTTTTTTTTTTTTTCTTTCTTCGAGGCTTTCGGCTTGAGAATCAGGTCAATGTGAGTGCTGCTGACGTCACAGTTTACGTGTGGCCTAGCGGTTACGACATTGCGTCGCCACCTGGGGGACCCGAGTTCGGTTCCCACTAAAAATATTTTTTTTTTTGTTTGTTTTATTTTATGGTTATATTGTGGGGGACAAATCAACCACCGTTACAAACGTTTCAGGTCGAACTAATGATTCATTCATGAATCAGATATTGCTACGTTACGCAAGCACATTAGTTACAGAATTTCAGTCTGTTTCTTAAACAATTTAAGTTTTAAGTGTATATAAAAGTACACATACTTCAGATGTTTGGGGTTGGTAAGAGTTTAATTAAGAAGTCTCACCAAGGGTGAATTTATTTGATCCAAAATACAGTAAAATGGTAATATTTAAAATATTTTTGCAATTTAAAGGTAAATGTTTTCTATGTTAATAAAAATATATTTTGTAATAAAAAAGCAGAATTTTCAGCAGCCATTTCTCCAGTGATCCTTCAAAAACCCCATTTAGGACTCAAAAAAACATTTCTATTGGTTATCTGTCTTAAAAACCGTTGTGCAGCTTAATATTTTTGTGGAAACTGTGCTACTTTTTTTTTTTTTGGATTTTTTGATGCATCCTTGCTGAATAAATGCATTAATTACTTAAACAAAAGAATAAAATAAGAATCTTACCAATCTTTTGAATGGTAGTCTAAGTCATGTGGGCCACTTTATGTCAAAAAATAATCGTTTATGTAATTAAAATCTACAGTTTGTGTGTGTGTAATGTATTTTTTATGCTGACAGAACTTGCTTCTTAGCTTAGCAAATCAGTTTTGGGGTTTTTTTTATGGAGCAATAGTTGCTTGGCATGTGAAGTTGCCACACATTTCAAATCAGTCACTTCTGAGGTTCTTTACAATTAGGCTTCTTAATTAGAAGCAACAACTCATTGGGTTTTGGAACAGAGTTAATGACTCTATTAGATGTATAACTTCCTCATAATTAAAAAAAGGGTGGTATAATCATAAACCTTACAACACAAACAGCAATGACCTGCCAAACCAAGATTGAAATTCCTTGCAACACAAGCACAATCAGCAAACGAAGAGACTAGACAGCACCTGTACACATGGTGGAATAGCATCCCTGTGATAATTCACTTATCATTGATAGGGTAAACCTGGTTTTCTGCTCTAACATTGTCCTTGTGATACATGAAGCTAAATCAATATAGCCTTTCCACCAGCTCCCTGCACCCTAACAGGGAAAAAAGAGGGGAAGAGAGCAGGTTATTTCAAATGATTGTGGCTACAACCTGTGACATGCACATAGCCTACACACACATATATAAATATACACAAGCAGTGAGGTTTCGTCTCTGTGGATCTGATAAGAATGTCTGAACCATGGTAAAAATAAATCCAGCTCAGCAATCCTAGCCTACCCAGCGGCAGAGAGTGAGATGTATGTATTTACATAGTGCATGTAGGGAAATATTCCTTGAAATACAGAACCATGGCCTTCATTAAACTTTAACGCACAGAACACAACTTGTGTTTCAGCCGGGGACGAGACATTTTCCATTTTAAACCATAGTTAGATCTGCAGTGCTTCTCTGATCATTTTATATTCGATATTTCCAAAAAGTGCACTACTA
Source organism: Carassius auratus (assembly GCF_003368295.1). Lineage (NCBI taxonomy): Eukaryota > Metazoa > Chordata > Actinopteri > Cypriniformes > Cyprinidae > Carassius > Carassius auratus. The sequence continues at coordinate 9,009 of NW_020527854.1, forward strand.
AATGGTATGTGTGAGTTTTCACAATCTCTTTCAACTTCTTAGGGACTAGCAAATGTGCAGTCACAGTACTTTACACCTTAATAATATGATGTTAAGTTAATTAACCACATGAAACTCATTAGTTTTTATCACAACCATGTTTGCTCAGTCTGATAAAACAGAGAGGGGTTACGGAGTGTTTGACCAAATGAAATGAGGTTTCATATAGATACCCTCCCGCTGTGCTCGCTGTTTATGCATGCCAACCCTAATTTGAAGTCCAAATTACTCTTCATCTCAAACACAAGGCAGGGGAGGGAGAATGTTTATGATGTTCCCGTTTTCACAAAGTAATTGGCTTGCATTGAAAGACTGTGCCAAGCAAGAACATCATCTTTTTAGCACAGTAAGGAAAATCAACTGCTTTGCCTCTAGCAAATTCTCTTATAATATACGAGTATATAGCACTTCGGATTTTAATAGAATTATCCATGTTAGCTCCTTTCCTCTCACGCAGTTAGTGTCCTGATGGTTCACGGCATCCAGTGTGCGGCTGAACTGTCTGGTGGACACAAAGGATTGTGCTGAAATTAGTCACGTAGGATGTGCTGAGAATGTAGATGTCGCAAGATGATATTTAAAAGCATCACTCTCTTATACACGTCCTTCTAGAGCATTATGGTAGATTATGGAGTGCTGCGACATGCGTTTAGACAGAAACAGCACTGATGCTACATTTATCCATGCTGTAATTGCAAAGCTTCTGCTCAGAGGCTTTTTCTCAGGTAGCTCTCAAAATTCAATTTCAGAACTCATTGACTCAACTGTTGCATCGCAAACGGAGGAATGTCTAATGTATGCATATGCCACAATAACAGAGTGAATTCATAGGGAGAGACTGAGGGAGATTATCTATATGTGCGCTCACATGTGTTAAATAAGGTGGGTGTAATCCCTCCAAGATAAAGGTTTGTTTTAATTGGTTTTCTGATTAAAGTGTAATCCATTTATTTATATATTAAGTCAAGCTGAATACAATTGACTACTGGGAGGGTCGAGCGATACGAGCTGTCTGAATATTTATTCTCACCGCTTGAGACAGCTTGAAGGTGAGTAAAAGACAATCGCATACCTCTGCTGAAAAACCAAGTGGAGCGATCCATGCGTCAGGACAGGACAGTTGCGTAGGTGTCTTGTGAAATTTTGATTTACCCTCAAAATCACCCGTATCTCTGAAATATCCGGAAATGTGGGTTTGTATGCGGTGGAGCTGAAAAATAAAACAATCGAGCAGGCATCACTGGTTACATTTAATGTCAGACATCAGACAGACTTCATAGTACACGACCATTAAACAGAAATGCAAATGGTTTTTGGTGAAATGACTGAGGTGTGGTTAAGAACAGGGCAAACTGATAGACTGTTTCTGAAATAGACTGCATACCGCAGTATGGGCCAGACTGAGTAAACTGTCATTTTTACGAGATGTCTGTAGCACATACAGTATAAATTGTCAAAAGTGTTGCTGCACAAAGGACATGCTGCCCGAATTTTGAAATGGTTCATTTGCTTTTAGCAGTCAGTGGTCTCTAATCCTCAATTAGTCTTTGACATCCAAGCTATTATAACTAGCAAATGGATTTGAGGGTGCGAAGCTTTTCAAAACGCACAAGTAATTGCTTAAAAATAGTTCCATGCATTGCGGTACTAATATGTTTCTTGTCAGACAGGAAATTAACTAGTTGCATGAAAGACAAGAAAAATGCACTGAATTTGATCTGTAGTGATAATCAGATGATGTTATTAAACCTAACTATTTCCTTCTAACAGTGTGTTTATATTTCTAGTGTTATTTCACAGGTGAAAAGGGCACATGCTCATTCCTTCCTCAGTTGAATGCATATGTGCATCATTTTCTTTAGACTCCAATCCTGTTTTGGAAGCATTGTGTAATTAGAAGTTTATGGCAGATATACATTTTCTGTTTAATTACTAAAGGAGAAAATTATATTTTAATGAGCTTATTGCAATGTATTAACCACCCAGTGGTGAAATAGTGCCCACGCTGCCTACAGTACCAAATTTAAATGCTCTGTTAAGGGGTCTTCTTGGGTTAATGGTCTGTCTAAAACAAAGAATTGTATTGTAACTCTTGTTTTTGATGAACAAAAAAAATCTATTACATTGTGTTTCAGTTTTGCTCTCAAACAAATTAATATATTTAGATTAGTGTTCTATAGCAAACAAAGGCCACTGTAAATTAATTCTATTGAACAGAGCATCCGCGTTTCCATGCACTGTAAACCCTAATAAGTTGAGACTACTCAAACGATTTGAGGAAAGTGGTTGCGTAAGTAAAATTGAGTAATGGCAAAATTGACAACTCAATTCAATTGAGTTGACCTAATGTTGGTCTCTTCATTGAATTAACTTAAATGTTCAAGTACAGATAACTTAAAAAGGCAAATAGACTTAACTTAAATTTTTGAGTTTTATATGGTTTACTTGTTTTAATGATTTAATACAAATATTGTTTTTCCATTAACAGCTTTATTTGGTTTATACATTTACATTAATTTAAGAAACATTACTAATATCAAGCTCATATTTTTAAGTCACATTTAGACACTTGAACAGCACTTAACACTTAAGCTCACATTTTTAGAAAACAGTAGCTCATATTTTTAACAGCAAGCTGCATTTTTAAGTCACATTAAAATATTGAGCTCATGTTTAACAGCAAGCTTACATTTTTACAGAACATTACACTCACATAAAAAACATTAAGCTCATATTTTTAAGTCTCATTTTCAAAAGACCATGTTTAATGTAAATGTGTTGCAATTAAAAGTGCGCCAAGCAATTTCTCGATTTTAGCCAAACAGCTGGTTTGCCAACGATTGTGTTTTAGGCTGCAGGTCTTTCTGCCCCAAGGAAAGTAGAATCCGCTGAATGAAGTCAAACATGTATCCCAGTGACTTTGGGTAACTCAGGTGCAATGCATATATTAGTTCGAACAGAAGGCACATTGCTTCTTCAGGAAGGTCATGTAGATTGTCCATCACTAATTTTCCCTCGATTATGATTCCAATCGAAGAGGGAGACCCATCTTGTCCCATCTTCAACTATCAAAATCCCCACTGGCACATAAAGAATTGAGCGGTGATCATCGGACATCTAGTGAAAAAACATTAACAAATTAAAATTAATTCACATACATGCAAGCTCATTTACATTTCAAAAAGGTGCAACTTAAAGGGTTAGTTCACCCAAAAAATTAAAATTCTGTTAGTAATTACTCAACCTCACGTTGTTTCAACACAGTAATACATCATCGGAACACAAATTAAAATATTTTTGATGATCCGAGTTGTCTCACTCCTCCATAGGCTTCTCTGTAATTTAAACTTGCCAGCCCAGAAAGTTTGTAAAGACATGTTAAAATAGTACAAGTGACCACAGTGGCTGAACCAAAAATTTATCAAGCGTAGCGTTACGTTATGTAACAGCGCAGCGCCTCTGGGTTGTACATCAGAACGGAGGCTCACGCTGGTCATGTGTGTGATGCTGGCCAATAGTGAGCCTACGTTCTGACGTACAAACCCAGAAGTGCTGCACTGTTAGACTACTTGAACTCACTCAGAGAAACAAAGAGGACAATGTATAGTTGAATAGACGTTATTTTGTTAGTTTTTTTGCGCACAAAAAGTATTCTCATCGCTTGATAAACTTTAGGTTGAGGCACTGTAGTCACTTTGACTATTTTAATTTAACAATGTTTTTAACTTTCTGGGCCGGCAAGTTACAATTACAATAGAAACCTATGGAGGAGTGAGACAGCTCTCAGATTTCATCAAAAATATCTTAATTTGTGCTCCGAAGATGAACGAAAGTATTACAGGTTTGGAACAACATGAGGGTGAGTAATTACTGACAGAATTTTCATTTTTTATTACACATTCACACGATGTCTCACATACACTGCATCAATATCAACCTAAAAGGGTTAGTTCACCCAAAATTTAAAATTCTGTCATTAATTACTGAACCTTGTGTTGTTGCACATCTGAAAGACCTACGTTCATCTTCGAAACATATTAAAATATTTTTAATGAAACCCATGAGGTTTCAGTCCCTCCATACTAGAGATCCAATTCAATTACCACTTTCAAGGTCCAAGAAGGTATGAAAGACATCACTAAAGTAATCCATGTGACTCCAGTGGTTTAACCTCAATTTCATGAAGCTACACAAGTAATCTGTTTGTGCAAAAAAAAAAAAAAAAAGTACAACTTATAAAAAAAATATTATCTCCAATGCACGGTTACTCAATTACGTCTGCTCTCACATGAATACAAAACTCACACGTTGTGGTGCTATATGAGATACTGTCTTGAGCGGGCGTTGCAGATAAACAATTACACTGGTAAATTATGTTTTTTTTGCACAAACATAGCACTCGTTTTGCTTCAGAAAATTGAGGTTAAACCACTGGAGTACAGTAGTACAGAGTACTGCAACAAAGTCTTTCCTATCATCCTTGAAAGTGTAGTTGTGTTGGATGTCAATGGAGGGACATAAAGTTACAGAATATCATTAAAAAAAATCTATTGTGTCTTAAAGATGGAATGACACAAGGGTGAGTCAATGAATTACAGAATTTTCATTTTTGAGTGAATTAACCCTTTAGATTGATACAGTGTGTGTGAATGACCGAGATTGTGAATGTGTTAGAGTGTGTATAGAGGGTGAGAGGGTGTCTTTTGGACATTTTCTCCTTGGAACACTTACCAAACACATCTTAAAGAAAGCAGGAGTCATCTCCAAACCAAAGGGGTAGTCCTTTAAGCACCAAAGTTCAGTTTCAGTTGGCTCTGATAGCTTGTGTGAAAAAAATAAAATTTTATTAAATCCAACCACTTGATAATAATACATTATTATAGCCTTTAAACATTTAATCAGAGATCAACTATGAAGTCTATATTGCAGTTTATAAAGAATCAATCTACTATCTTCTAAGATATATCTAGGATAAATTATTGGGACTTCTAACTAACCTTTGTTGCTTCAGAAGGTTCATCAAAAGCTGACCAGCAACTCCCGTTCTGGCTCTGAAAATGTCCAAGAGCCATGTACTATGTTGGTCAAGGGTCTCGTAAAATTCCCTTTTCAAGATCTTACCAGCAATCCTATTAAACTCCACGTAGACCTGAAAAAATTAAGAAGGGGAAAGTAACAACATGCATGCATGGTGTGCTTTATTATTTTTTAAGATAACAGGTTAATTCCAATCAAAGGTACAAAAATGTGTTAATTAAAAAAAGGTTAATTATTTATTTACTTACATTTAAAAGGATTTTTCATTCATGAATAAAAATTTGCTGTCAATTTACTCACTCTAGCCATCCAAGATGTGGGCGACTTTATTTAGCAGAACATTAAGGGAGATTTTTAGCTGAAACTGTTGTCTTTGGCTATTCATATAATGAAAGTCAACTGTAACCATCCCTTTGATTGTCAAAAAAACGTGTACAAGCAAAACAAAATCAATAATTGTGATTCCTGATGATATATTTGTGTCTTATGAAATGAAACGATAAGTCTATGCAAGCAACATTATTTATAACATTATTTCCTTTACCTTGTACAAACAGCCCTGAGTGTATTTTCTACAGTCTGGAGTGCGAGTGTAAAGATATATCAAACTTTGGGAATATGTGAAAACTCAATCTTCCCAATTTGAGATCACTCATGTGAATAATCTTACTTTTTTATACAGGTTGCAGCATCAAGGATAGTAGCAAGTACCATTTTGCACATCCTGCTAGTTGTAAATAAATCACACATCAGGGCGCTTGCGCTCCAGGCTGTCAGGAGGAGATGGGTCTGTTGTGTTGTTATTCAAAATGATACTTGCTGCTATCCTTAATGTTGCTACCCGTTTAAAAAACGCAAAAAACATTCACATGTGTGATCTCAAATCGGGAAGATTGACAGATTCCCAAAGTTTGATGTACATCTTTACGCTTGTGTTCCAGACTGTAGTAAACAAATTCAGCTTTGTTTGCAGAGGCTGTGAATTAAAGGTAATATATGAGGTTTAGTTTCTTGCATAGACCTATCATTTCATATAATTTCATTCCACATAACTATTCATTAATTAATAATATCTCTGTAAATGTGTCGCAGGCAGGAAAAGGTCTGCGGTTTTTAGTAACATACCGGCCAAAGAAATTCTTATAACGATTAACGTTAGGCCTAAGTCAGTATTCACGCGGCAGCCCAATTTTACACCAAATAAAAGAAACGTCCTTTCACAAATTACAAAGAGCCATTTCAGTGTCTGGAAATAGATTTTTCTCGAAGTTCGAGCTGCAATATCACGCTTAGGTCTATTGTAAACAACAGTGCTAAGTTAGTCTGTAAAACATTGGCTATGTTTGGAAGTTAGGGGATTTTAACTTAAACGCATTTATACCTTAAGTCCAGTTGTATAAAAAATAAAATAAAACATAGCAGACAATAAAGCAAAATTTACCAGCGTAACGTTACTCCTGTGGCCTCGACTCTTCTTCCCCCTCCTCGTCTGCTTCATAACCACCTGCCTGCTAATGTTACTCTCCCTACAGGAGGAAAACGGGAAATTCAGATGTTCTTACAGAAAGTTGGTAACACGAACGTGTTTATAACTCGAAAAATACTCAAAGGCAACTAAGCAAAATTTAAATATATATTTTTCCATTATTCTACCTACCAGCGTACTCTGGGTCTTTCACGACGACTCTCTTCCCGCCTGCTTTAACGCCTGTCTGGCTGCTTTTGCAGCTGGCCCGCTGCCAGAGTAAAACGGAAAAGTATTTTCAACATGCCAATATGACAATAAAACGTATAAGGAAATAAAAAAACAACGTGTGTATATTTATGCGTTGTGTTTAAACCTTTACTTACCTATTTAACTTTAAACTGTATTATTTATTTCTTCTTTCAGGTGTTCCTGCAAATGATTGTGAACCGCAGTCAGTGCTGCGTCTTCAGCAAATTCGACAAACAATTCCCGCCTTGTGTTATATTGGCCAATCGGCGCTGTTGTCAAGGCAGAATTTCAAGCGCGACCAATCATTTTTAAACAGAGACGTAGCGAATAATTTAAATAAATGGAAATTCTGAGTTAATAACACTTAAAATCTTAATTCAAAAGATTTTTACTGCCAATGAGTAATTTAAACACACCTGTTTAAGTTTTGATGGCAAAACTTGGTGTTATAAGTAATGTGAAGTTATGTTAACTTGATTTCTTTATTAATTACAACATTAGGGTTTACAGTGTGGAATTATTATTTAATTAATTTATGAATAGTGTATTGTCCTTGAACTATGCCAAAGCGTCTGAATTAAGGAGGCAATTACTGCCTCAGTCACCTCTTCATCTCTTTTTAAGACTTCACTGAAATTATTAACTGCGAAAATATATATATTTGACTTGGCAGCCACTGGAGCATAGAGGATTTTGCACCTATCTCAACTTAAAGCTGCACTCAGGGAGTTTTTGCTTTACCTTTCCATTAAGCTAGTGCATATTTGTCCCGATAGAAGTGGATTTTGACTTTATTCTGACATCTGGATGCAGGACATTTATGAAGGTATTTTCAGTGCAAAACAACTGAGCGTGTGACAGTGGAATTTTTAGTTGTAGAGAATAGCCACACATGTGTTCCAGTATATTTGAAGTCACCGACAAAAGCTACAAACTTGTAGATGTTCTTCTCTCTCCCACAAACACAACACAACGGTTAAATCTTCTTGAATCCTTCACTGCAGGTGCACAAATCCTATTCTACGAATCACAAATCAAGACACTCGCACACTCACATATTTTGCTACTATTGCCACAGTGAATATGGTGCAAAACACACTCACACACCTGCATCAAATATGTGAAGTCACTGACAAATTTTGTACATCCACAAATCAGTATGTGAATTCTTGCAATGAGATTTGCACACTTGTAGATTATTTTCTTATATTTTTTTTCTTGGATGCTTTTTCTTCCACAAACACAAGGGCATGCTTTTGCAAGTCTAAACCGCTTTTTTTATTTCACACCCCGTATCTGTGTAAAATATGGTGCAAAAGTGATTTGTGCATCCGTACATTCTTCAAAGATCAGAGAATTTTGGCCAATCAGAAGAGCTACACTGTATCCGGTTTTTGTTCATCATTTTTTATGTTCAACTTTTTGGATCTTATCATCTGCAACATGGGGGGTGTACATCAGCTGGTACATTATTCAGCCAGAGCATTAAATGATTCTCTGATGTTATTTTATTCGTTGGGTCATATTAACAGACAGCAATATAGGAATTGTATATTGATGTCACTTAATACACAGATCTAATATAAATGATTTATTTCCAAGTTTTTTACCTTCACTAACTTAATTCACTGTGTTTTTGTAACTTATGCATGTTTTTAACATAAACTCGTGTGTGAAAAGGAACTTAAGTACTTGCATGTCATGTGTAGCCACTTTCTATATGTGCTACGGATGTTTGCGCGCAGAAAACTGTCTATCAGAAGTTTAAAATAATAGGTCTTTAAAACACATGACATGATAGACATGTCATGCAGCAGATCTTTTTCCTATTAAGCGCCCAAACTGGAACAATCTACCTAACATTGTTCAGTAGGCAGATACACTCTGTCAGTTTAAATCTTGACTAAAGACGCATCTCTTTTACTTGGCTATAACACACTATACACATCTCTATAATTCAAATTTGTTAAAGGACTTTTAGGCTGAATTAATTAGGTCAACTGGAACCAGGAACTTTTCATAACACACAATGTACTTGTTACATTGTTAGAAGATGACATCTATGCTAATATTAGTCTGTTTCTTTCTTATTCTGAGGTCACCGTAGCCACCAGATCCAGTCTGTATCCAGATAAGATGGTGGATCAGCACCTAGAGATGACCTTGACAGCCCTGAATGTCAGCAGAGACCAGGACAACTTGATGAGTCCCAGAAACAGATCCTAGTGAAGACCTTGTCTCCTAGACGGCCATCGGTACAAGATGACGGGAACCAGATGAGTCCTCTGCACAATCTGAATTTGTGTTAAACTGCTGGTTTTGTCTGGCCAGAGAAGAACGGCACATTATTTCGACACAATATTTCCCTGTTTATACTGCAATCCTGCTTTAACACAATCTGCAATGTTAAAAAGCGCTATAATGGTCACATGACTTGACTTTGCTCTACTGTTTGACCTACAAGAATGCATTATGAGGAATGGAGCTTTAATGATTTGTAATGGATTATCAAGTAATTATGCACCTTGCTTGTAGCTGCGTTCATAGTATATAGTGTTATTAATCTCAAAGTGCATACAGCACAAAGACTGGTGGTTGGGGCAAATTCTGTAAACACTTTTTTTTTCAGGTTCATTCTGAGAATCACGAAGTTAGTTTTAACTTTAAAGCAGTTAAACTTTAACCCTGATCAAACATACCTCTACCAGATATCTTAATTAGGGTTACTAGAAGGCTACAAGTAGATGATTTTTGTCAGGGTTGAAGCTGAACTCATTTGATATTTAAACTCTGAAAAATGTACAGTATAATGGTGAGTGATTTCAGAAAAAGAAAGAAAATACAACTTTAATGGTTGTAGCTGTCCGCTCAGGAAGATGCTTGCGCAGCTTGTTTTTTTTTCTTTTCTTCTGCTGATAGGCACCCAAACTAAATCTTATTGATTGGCCAAAATGCTCCGATCTTTGAAGAAGTTGCCTCTACAGATGCACAAATCACTTTTGCTCCATATTTTACAGCGTTTGAGACTCATAGCAGCAGATTCACACCGTTGTCGTTTTGCACTTGTGCTAGAAAAGGCATCAAAGACAAATAAATAATTAAATAAACATTCTACAAGTGTGCAAATCTCATCGCAGGAATTCACATACTGATTTGTGGATGTACAAAATGTGTCTGTGACTACACATTTTTGATGCAGGTGTGTGAATGTGAATGTTGTTTTAATATCAATATATTAAACATTCTTTGATTTAATCTTAATATATTTTTATGTTGTTGGTAGTCTATGTTGGTATATGAATGACGTTTTGCTGTGGCTGTGACCAATGTACTTGATTCATTGTGAAAAGAAAGGATGAAGGCAAAAATAAAGTAAATGTATTAATATCATCATCATTATTATTAATACTATAGCAGTAATTTGCTCAATTGCATGACACAACTGATCATGTGATGTCAACATGGCAGCGGCCAAGAGGGGGCGACCCGCTTCACGTACGCTCTATTGGAAAAGTGACTGGCTAGAGTCGTAAACTATTTTTAATTTTCCCCCCAAAATGCTGTTCATTTAATTATGTGTAAAACTTTTAATCAAGCGAAAATTACTGATAGCCATTTCTACTACCCTATTCAATGAAGTGAAGATTCGAAAACATTTAATAATGTTTCGTAAGTGGCACTTGAAGCTTAATTCCTCCTAATTTGATCTTCTAGCAAACCTGGCGTGGTCACAACTGTCCTCCCTCGGAGCTTGGTGATGCTGAGAAGATCACCAGTGGCACAGCACCTCCTCCCTCAACGGCGCGCACAGCACCTCCTCGCCTTCAACACTTGGAGTAGACGGAATGGTTGCACTACTTGCATTTTAACCGAGGCTTTATCCGCGTGCGCGTAAAACCATTAATGACAAGAACAATTGGACAAGAATAGAGCGATGCCATCTTGTGACGAAACCTCAATCCAGTTGCGAAAGGAGCAGGATGAATTTAGTGCTTTCCAGATTCTTGGCATACCTTCACGTCGGGCTCCAGGTCGCGCTCCAGATGTTTATTTACCCTTGTCATCTGCATCCCCAGCCCTGTCACATCCTGGCACGCATTGGGCACACAGTGCGCTTGGGTGCGCTCCTGCCGACCCGCCAGCAGTCCAGGATACAGGGCGCCCTCAACCGCGCCCTGGTCCACCTCCGGCAAAGTGGGAACAACTTCTTACCGTACAACCTGAGCTTGGAAGTATTGTCCCGAGAACCGCTCAACGGAGATCCGGAGTCCATGTTCAGGTGCGTGTGTCAGGATATCGTTGTTCAGGGAGTCTCGGCTGTGCTCGCGTTCCCTCAGAGCCACGAGGAGCTCGTACAAGTGGAGTTCATGTCCTCGTTTTTGGAAATACCTTTCATCAGCATCATTGAACAGGGCGAACCTCTTAAGACACAGGTGAGCAGCAAACTCGTTTTCTTTACTTTTATCCAAAGCGCTCTTTAGATTTTATTGTTGTTCCGACGTTGTTCTTGTTTTCGATATCGATGTACATTTATCTTATACTAGTTGTTTTTGTTATTTGATACATCGTTTATACTCTCCTCAACTGTAATTTTTTTTTTTGTTATTGAGGCATAATCAACATCATAAATTAGCGCATGACAACCGGAAAATGTTTAGTTTCAGCGGTGTTTTTTTCCCCCCACTGTGTGTCAAACTTTATACCAAATTAGTCTTAAACATATAAAGCGGTCAGAAATCTACTACTTAATCTTAAATCTTAAACTTTGGTGTTTTTACCAATTTAAAACATGGACTAGTTTTGTGCATTCAGTTGTATAAAATGTTAACAAAATGAATTATTAGGGGTTCTTCCAAAATCACCTCCCACACTTATTTCCTTTTCAACATTCTAAATTTAAAATGTTAAACATAAACAGCAAACAGAATTGGAAACAAATAAAGAAAAATGCATAAAACAAAGGTTAACGCAGAAAAACTCTAAAACATATAAAAGCATGTAGGCCTGTACTTTCTCATTTTGTACACTGTTTGTGGACAGCATTTTAAGACGCAAAGACAACATGCTGGTAGACACCAGATGATGCCAGTTGTGTTATTTTTTAAATTATAAGATAGATTATTTGATCCTGTAAACCTTTTATATTGCACTGTTCTATCTGGAACATATACAGAGGCTCGAGTCTGTAAGAATTAGAGAAGTTGCATGTATTTAAGGTTTTTTTGTCCCGGGGCTGGACACAGAGGTCCTGATGTATTCCAGTGGAACAATCCTAACTCTGTTTAGTGCTCAGGGTTGAGACGTGCTGGCTCTCGTTAGTATTCTAAGCAGCAAACAGAACGGATGCCAGTCGCACCAGTTGTTTCTGTCTCCAGCAGTGCAGCCAGTTGCAGCGGTTTCTCCTGGCAGGGAAACCTCAAAAGATTTTCCTCCCATCAAACTCTGCCAGCATATGGACACAAAGGAACAAAGGCACCCCTGATTTTGCATAAAGATCCGTGAACAGTGGGTCAGCAGAGAGACTCATCTTTTAAGATGCTCCTTCATAACATTCGTGATTTATCCTGCATCTTATAAAGTGTCAGTCAAAAGGCTTTTGTGTCTTGTACATTTATGGCCTGGTTGCTTGTAAAAGCAGCTTCGTATATAGTGTTATTCTTAGCCAGGGCGAAAACATAACCAAGGCCATTTATGTGATTAATGAAAATTATTAGCAAAATGTTTGTGATCGCTTCATTTCGACACAGCCCTCAGGAAGTGTGAAATCATTAGCGCCCATCTTTTTCCTGAATGAGCAAGGCTTGGCTCATGCCATCACTGTGGAGTCGTTAACTTTCCAAATTACTTCAACAAATTAAAATATATTTATTCGAAGATATGAATTTAACTGAGTAGTACAGGGAGAAGGATGTTCATATATTTTAGGACGCAACCCCAGGATATTATGCTGTCTGAATGCATTTCAAAAGCAATATTCCATATCTTTGGTGAATAACGTCTCCCTTTGGTTCTGAAATAGCCATCCACTAGTGTCTTTTACACAGCACTCCTCTGAATTTGCAATCTGAGTGATTGCCATGAAATCTTTTTTCATTTCCCTGACTATATTTGCCAATCAGAGCCAATCAAACGCTGGGTAGATTACCATATTCTTAGTGTGTCTAAATAATTTTGTTTGCTGACCAAATATGCCGGGCTTTTTCATCGTTTCATTTTTCAGAAAATTCTTCTGCTCATCCACGCTTGAATGCTCATTAACTTGTCTTCCTTCTGTAGCAAATATTCCCAACCACAAAAGGAAGATTAGCACATGCAAAACTCATTTTGTCCATTTGAATGAAATCACTTTCTAATCCAATGGCCTTTCTCAATTATGCCCCTTTGTTAGCTCACCAGTGGACAACTACTGGAAGGTTATTAAGCTTAATGAATCCTTAATTCAAGAGGGCTGTTGAGACTATCCAAATGTTGATTTTTCAGTTAAACTCCAGTTCATACCGGAGTGAACCGAGAATGACCTTATTCATGTACACCTAAATTAAGACATTCATTTGTGAAAAGCTACTGTTATCTTGTAGATGCCCCCTCATTATGTTATAGCATGACCTTTTGCCTTTGCAGTCTTGCAGTAATTGTGAAAAAGAGTAACCTTTGGAAAATTGAAAGCACAGACCAGTGGTTTCTTTACGGTGTACATTTTGAATCTCTAAACCAGGGCCGAGAACCAAGTCATCAGATGACTATTCATATATTCAGACAGCATGATAATGATTTTGTACAACACTTTCAATAAAAAAAAAAAAAAATCTAATGTTGAATAACTTTTGTTTCAGACACAATATTGTCAGTTTCTTTGTGTATTTCACTCTGATAATGAAAATAGTTTCAAACAAAGCCACAGTAGAATCTACCGTTGTGTGCCTTTGAGCAACATATAATGTATAAAGTGCTTTATACAATACAGATTGTTTTTAGAGCAGTTTAATATCAATAAACAGGATCATAAAATTTATCAATTATAAAAACAATTAAAAAAATTTAATTATAAAAAGTTTCAGATGTAAAGCAGCTCTGCAACCAAATGAATCAGTGTTGTGAACAAATTTCTTGACTGAAAGATTTGAAAAATAATAAAAACAGTGACAGCATCTGAAACTGAATACCTGCCTAATACATAGTAGGTAAAAAAAAATGCGTGAACAAAGTATTATGTCTAAATTCACAGTATTCAAAAACACTGGGAAAACAAAAATCAGGATGACATACTTTTTCACAGTGATATTATGACATATGGCCAGTCACTTGTTTCATTTCTGAATAAATCAGTCAGCTAAGCGAAAAATTCAGTGACTTATCCCTAAAAAGACATTTTGAATGAAGTGGCTGAATGAATGATTCACTGAAAAACTCATAAAGACAGTAACTTGTTGCCATCTGCTGTTATATCCATATAACCTGCAGCAAGAGTCACTTGAAAAAAATCCCTTCCAGTTACACACAGTCTGTCTGGAACATTTAAGTAATACAAACTATGAAAAGTCCCAGCACTGTTCAATGTACTGTATATCTACACTCAAATTCAAATTCAAAGATTTATACTGTATGACATGGCCCACTTTGTAGATTGTAAAGGGCCGTTCAAATTGAATGAAATTGAATGTTTAAGGTAAATGAGCACAACACCTTCTTGTCTGTTATTTACATGTGTAGTGTAGCGAGCAAAATGCATAGCTCAAGTAAGCTATACAACATTACCCATTTCTGTGCATTGCACAAAATAAATATTTCTAAAAGCACCTGGTGAGCAAGCACTTATTAGTCATAGAGGTGGTCTACACTCCTCCTGTTGATACAATGCCATGCACACATGCACGCAAGTCACCACCTATTCCCAACCGGAACAATGCTGATCATCGGAGCATTGCTGCTGTGATTGTCTGCAGCCTGGATTGCTCCATTATGGAGGCCGAGGGTGTAAATAAAGTGTGAAATACCTGGAGGAGATGGTCTGTAATCTTCCACATGTGCAGGGTTGAGATAAGCACAGATGGGCCGCTGAGGTCTGTGACAGTAAGGATGCGGGAAGAGCGTGGTGTATCAGCCAGGTGAGGAAGAATGCTGCGAGCTGGGCTCTCAGGGCCGAGATGGCTCAGTGTTGCCAGGCACTTAGCCTTAAAGTACCCCAGCACATTCATATGATTTAATACACAGCCGCGTATGTGGTTTAATACGTCTGGATTTGGGTTAATGCCCATACACTGTAAGCCGAGGATGCTCTGACCCATCAAAACTAATTGAGCAAGTAAGCTGAGGGATGTGCTCCAAGTTGGTGTATGTGTTGTAAAAAAAAAAAAACTAGTTTTTCTCAATTTTGATGCAGTTGCAAGAATATGCGAGTTTAATTGAATCTAAAAGTCTGTTTTCAATAAGTGGCATGCATGTGCCCTGAGGTACTTATGACTCTTTCACGACCTTATACCTTATTTCCGCTCTAAAATGTGTGTCTTTGAAAATTCAACCCTCTTTCTGCCCAAGGTGAACTTTGAAGTGGTGCCTGATCTCTCAATATAAGATGATTGAGTTTTCACTTTGCCTCTGAATACAGTGCCTCGCTGAACGAATCTCTCTGGCATTCAGATCTCATGACAGAAATGATTCATTGTCTTAATTTTGGCTGTTGGCAGCATTATGGTGGGCACAGCACTGACCAGGCTGCACTGGTGCCAGTGATGCCTCTCCAGAGTGGCTAATTCTTGTTTTGTTATGGAATGAATATTTGATGCTGTTTTCATTGTGCTAATCATAGCATACTTCACATCTCACAGCGAAACAATGAACAGTCTGTTGATCTTTTTATCGGTTAGATCATCTAACTGACATTTTAAATCAATTTTCCTTTGAAGAAACTACTCGGCTTGGGTCTGGTTGAGTTCTATATCTCAATCAGCAATCTTATAGACTCTTTGATGGCTTTGATGATGGAGAAAACACACAGAAAGATAAACAGCAGCAGCTGTTCGATTTGGCATGGGAACCTGTGAACGGCATCTATTCAGAATGAGGGAGAGATTTGCATAAGCGGGTATTACAGTTTAGCACTATGGGTACTTTTGATGCAAAGTTCCCTTCTGTGTGTCAAAGTCTCTCTGTAAGTCATTTTCCATCTCTTTTCCCTCTTCTTTTTATTTTCCATTAGTTTTGTCTTATCTCTTTCACCCAACTCTCTCGTGAGTATGTTTCAATTATCTTCCCTTTTTTTGAAGGGATAGGGAAAAAGGAGACTTGGGCTGGATAACAAGACAGAAGATGTGACAACCATTCCCATCATGCATCACACAAGCGCAGCTCTGCTATCATGCTTATTAATAACCGCACATGCACTCCCGCCCATCCGCACAAAAAATGCCTCTGACTCAGTTAAGCTGTAAGTGAGGGATTTCACTTTCTGTGGGAGAGATCCAGCCTTATTTAACTTGCATCGGTTAATAAAATACGCTCCTGCACTTAGAGGAATATTCAGTGTGTAGAACAAGTTAAGTTTAGCTGACAGCATCTGTGGCATGGTGACTACCACACACACAAAAAAATATTTAGACTGGTTTTCTTGCTTCTTAAAAAAAAAAAAAAAGTATGGTTAGTTATGTATATCTATGCTGTTAACTCTTAACCTAAAACCTATAAACAAATCTGGAAGGAAAAAAGAAAAGGTTTGTAAGTCCTTTTTCTCAAACCCTTTTCACAATGTTGGGGCTCTCAGGCATGGAAATCATTATTATAAGTGAACGGAAACTATAAAACAAATATATTTTTTGCATTCCTATTTGCTCCAATGGCAAAAGAAAAAAATCCTGATTTCTATAACTTTACAAATGAGGAACAAATATAGAGAGATTGATTATTATGTTGATCAAACGAGAGAAAGATGTCAAATTTGCTGTCACTTTCTCAGCCATAGTATTAAAAACAAAGTGTTAACTAGTTTTCTGTAATCTAATGCCAAGGTAATATAACACAAAGTAGCATGTTATTTAGATGTACATTAAACTTTTTAAAAATGTAATTATCATGTTAATAACTATGGAAGCACATCATCACTGTCTGAAATTGGAAAAGGATGCAGATTAAAATGTAATTTTGCCAGTTTTGAATTTCCCCCATTGATTTCCATTGTAATTTCCTTTTTTTTTTTTTTTACAGGATAAAGTTAATTTTTTAAAGCATTAATTGTTAATCAACATTATTGTACAAGTGCTAGTGATTGAGTGTAACTTGTATTGAATCCGGAGTATTCCTTCCATCACCAGCGGCTCTTTTAGTTATGAGAAGTTAGGATTTATATAACTCGTCAAAGCTTTTATTGTTTTTAATGCCAGTTGAGATAGCAGAAATTAACACAGTTTTTCACTGAAGCAGCATTGGGCTTTTCACCTACATATTCTTTTAATATCCATCTGCATCCATATAAATAAAAAATGTTTTCCCAGTAACGTAATGTGCCTGAAGCTGGGTCGACCTCAAGCTTTTAATGTTTTTGCAGCTATAGTGCAATATGGAGAATGTCTCCTAAGATACTCTCAGTGTTAACTGGGGATACGCGGAGACAGCCACATGGAAGTGTTTATTCAGCTCTGTCAGACTCGCTTACTGTTGGCCGTGTGTTGCTGATGATTGCAGACATTGTGCTGAATTACCTTTTGTGCCTCCCTGCACCTTCTTGCAAGGTTGTGCAGCCCCCTAAATGCACATTGCTTGGCTATCAGAATTCTTTTTAACTTTCATCTTTTTTTTCAAGGGAATCTCAAAAAACATGACCTGATCTGCCTTGACACCTTCAATAACATTATTTTCCCCCATATAGATGACACAGAGGACTAAAGGGTGCAGACGTCAACTGCCCGTATTTATTTACAGCTTCACCTTTAATACCACAGGCATTATGAAACACTTGAACATCGGCCATCATTAATAATGAATCACTCACTCATCATGATTTAATGAGGGTTTAGATGCCCTGCACGAGGATAATGCAAAGCCTTGACAGGTAAAACTATTGCTTTTACAGTTAGAAATAGATTTTGCTTTTAATGCCAAACAAATGTCACAGCCTTCATCTCTTCATTAGCTAGCCATCATATTTTATTCCACTGGAAATCCATCAAACCACCAACTACTTTGAATAGATTGTAGATGAAAACATGCCTTAACCCAGAAAAGATGTTCCAGGAAAAGTAACTTGCATATAAATTCTTCTTTTTCTTCTTAGGTTTGTCCTTTTGTTATTTGTGGTTTGTTTTTTCTTCTGGTATTTACTTTTGCTAAAAAAATAAAATAAAATTGGCAAATTAGACATGACATTGCATATAGATAATGGTTTTTATGTTTTTTGGGGGATTTCAAAGAGGGTTTCAAGAGGGGTCTGCAAGAAGATTCTAGATATCATATTTTATATACATAAATATATGAATTTGTTCCTGGCTGACAAACAATTATTGAATTACTTTTTAATCTAATTAATGATGTATTGAGCCGAGAAAATGCCTCCCAAAAGATAAAGTTATTATTGTGTTAGATGAGAAAAAACATTGAATAGACATAACAAAAAAAATTTGAGTAGAATAGAATAGAATAGAAATTGAGCAAACAATATTGCATCTAACATGTAACGATATGAAGTCCTTGTTTAATAAACTTTTGAAATCAGTATCACATTTGCAATTGTGCATATATTCGTTGAAAAACAGCATTCTTCCCCAAATGTGGCTTTTTTTCTCATAGTTTGATTTTTATGGCCATATAAATGTATTCCAATATAGGCTTCTTGACACAATAAGTTGTCGTACTGCATCATTTTTGACAGCAATGGCATTCAATCTAGAACAAGATGACAAACACGTCTGGTATTAAAAATGGGTTAATAACTTTAATAACACATTTTTTTCCATAATTAATCCTGCCAAATTAACAATAATTGACAGCCATAATTGAATGCCTTTATGTTTGGGAGTGAATAATCATATCTGCATTTTCTTTCCATAAAATGGGTTGAAAAGCCCATTGAACTTTAAGAGAGTCTAATGAAATGAATACTTCAGGTCCTGAAGACTAACAAACTCTAGCTCTACTGCTATCTTCCTTTAGTCCCAAATGATACACCTTCTCTGGAATTCATTGCCTTCTGCCTCGGAGCAATATATCCATCAAATCACCTATATCCTAGAAAACCACTCTCTTTTTTGCTGAAGTTGAGATCATCTTCACATTCATATGTCCTGTTCCAGAGTTTTATATACTCTTCTCAAAGCCATCAACCAGAGGCCTTCATCTCACCACGACCTGATAAATTTCCACCCACCAACAGATTGTTTTTTGGCATCCCGACCTCCTGGGAGGATTCAGGCCTGCCGCATTCAGACATCCATTGCAAAATGTTATTCTTTTTGAGCAGACACCATGTAAATGTCAACCAAAACTTGAAAAGGGATGACTGATCCAAGCATTAAATCATCATTATCTGCAAAGAGCAGACCAATAGACTTTGGATTAGGGAAATTCAGAGATGACAACAGAGGTGCTGCGGCACTTTCCAAAACGGAGCAATTGGAACAAGAGCTTAAAAGCAGCTGTCGTAAAGCTACATTTTTAATTGAGAGACACCCATAGAAGAAAAAAAAAATGTTAATCCTCTCACTTTATCACAAGCCATCATCATAATTGGCTTTTCAGCCATTAGCAATAATAAAGTCAGTTTATACCTTTTATATCATAGTTTCTTAGTGACACCATCAACTTACATGTAGCATCGTTTCATGGGTCAGGCTTAAAAGGGTTATTAAATCATAAGTTTATCCTCAAGTTAATTAAAATTGATCAATTATTAATGGATAATTAATCATGTAATTTATCTTGGGACACATTATGCATCATGCATCATATATTAGGATCTTCTGAAGCCTACAATGGAGCAAGCCTAACCGCCAGCCTAGCTTTGAATCAGATAGCGTGTTTCACTGAAGATAGTTTTGCATAAAGCCAGAAAAGATTACTCTTTACTTGCGATGTCCTTTGCACGTTTTAAATGCTATCAGTCAACATTCTGAGAGCAGCTTTGCATACGAAGCGCCTAGATGAGGCTGGGGCCGAGCGGGCTGCATATACAGAGAGGATTTCAATGCACTTCAGGCTGACTGTGAATGGCAGCTCTCGCTGCCAAGTACTTTACTTGCTAATTGAGCAAAACGCAGCCCACGCCTTGCGGAAGTAATTCTAATGAACTTCTTAGCGATCTGAAAGTTTAACACGGCTCTGTACATTTATTTACATCACAGTTAAAAGGATTTCTGAACACTGTTCCAGATCCAGAGAGTGTGGGAAATCAGGATTCAGAGCATGTTGGTTTAAATAAACTGCTCCCAAACATAGTTTATGTGTAGATTTATAGTAACTGAGGAACTTTTTTTGGTAGAGGTGTCAGTGGGAAGACGTCTATTCTGTGTCCATTTTACTTCTGGTCTAATAGCATTCAAACTTGTTACAATTAAACAGAAAAGTTAACGTTAAAACTTTTCTTATCAGGCTGGCTTAATAGAAGCCAATTAAGTAGGCACTTTTTGGATGAGCAGCAGTAACATATAATTCAATTTTCAAGATGCTTTTATTTGGTCTTTAGATAATTATTTAGATAACTTTCCCAAATGAATCTAATTATGATATGAATACATAACATTTATTTTTCTCAGTGTTCTGTTATATTAAATTTTAGCTTTTAGTGTTATTACATAATTACGATAATCATTTATTTTTTTAGTTCTTTATTCCCATCATAAAATTGTAAAATGTGTATTTAAAAATATTGGGGATTATATAGGGGATTAAAATAATGTTTTGGTAGAATGCACTTATTGTGTATACTGTATACATGTTTTTACATTGTACTAAAAAAACCTGCATATAATTACATCTGTAATACATTTCTGTAATCACTCTTAGAATTACACTGTTGACCCATACCTTACACCTTAACGGACCCTTAAACCTACCCAGACCACCACACCTGTCCCTAACCTCACCCGTATCCCAAGTCAATAGAAGCAAAAGTGTTTTGCAGTACAATATGAACACAATAAGTACATTGTACTAATTGTTTTATGTAAGTACATAGTAGTAAAGGCCACCTAAAGTGGGACCATACTTTCTATGCCAATTAAATCTGCAGACACAACAATAAGTAGTTCAAAAAAGTGTAAACACTGTAGTTTATGCAGTCCTACATGTCAGCTTCATTTTGAACCAATGATGAGAGCTTGGGACGCGGCTACCTGCTTTTCCAAACAATTGCAGATTGAGGCAGGGCAGATAATTTATTTATTTAAAAAATTTTTACTGTTTGGCAATGAGGCAGAGTAACAAACTTCTTTAAATACTGTGACAAAACCTTGAGGAATACCCAGACATTTAAGTGTTACTAAGAGCGCAATCCTGCTTTGTCAACATTACGACCTTAAGCACAGCACTAAATCACAGCTCCTCAAGGACTGTCTTTGCAATTAACTGACACTTTTTTTTGCACGAAAATCCGCTGCTAAATTTTATTCCTAAGGCATTTTAAAGTTCACTGTTATAATATCTGAAATATTATATCTAATTCCCAAGCAGGCAGCAGCGCATATTATTCCAGCCTTTGTAGCGGTTTCCATTTAATGAAAAAGTAATAGATGAAGCTTTATGACTGTAATCTAAATTCTCGAGTAACACGTCAAACAAATGTCCAAAGAATTGGTCAAAGTCATTGTTTTGCTGTCTGACAGGTTTCGCACCTTAACCAAGGACTCATTCCCCTGGCGTGCACTGCTGGATGTTTAAGAGTCTGTTTTGGTGAATTTGGACAGGATCATTTGGTAAATCACCTCATTTATAAACTCACATTTCCCCAAATGGCTTTCATTTTCAAATATTACTTTATCGCCCAGTGGGAGTGCGCAGTGCACTATTCACCAGGCCTAATGTGAGTGATCGCTTCTATTATAAAGGGTAAAAAAATATATATTTGATATCAAAGCCTCATTACAGTGCTGTTTTCTATCCAATGGAGTTCTAAATTTATGGGCTTTCCTTTCACTCATGGAATGGGACATTTTTGCAGTGTCATGTTGGGGTCACTGTAGAGCAAACAAGTTTGGAAATGTTATCAAGACTAATAACAGTTCAGAGTCTAGGCAGCTAACATTTAATAACACAGAAATACCATTATACTTCAGATGCAAACTGGGCACAGCTGTGCACACAGGACAGTGATGTAGTGATATACACACACACGCACACACAAGATTTAACAAGCAGCAGTTACAAGGAGAAGCAAAAAACAAAAACAAAAAACACTTTCCACCATTGGAGAGGAAAACAATCACAGTTTGTGGCAAAATGCTCACACTGGCAGCGGCTAAAAGAGCTGAGCTTTGAGTTTCTTGGCTTTGGTTTCCCTTTCATCATTACACCATATAAAGTTTTGATTCCTGTACCGCATATGCACAGTTCAGATAAGACAATTAAAATGCAGTTTTAGCCACAGCTTTTGACGTAGAGCATTTTTAGCATTCTGATCTCAGTGGAACTGATTACCACTTATCATGCCTAATTCATAAAGCAATCAATTAACCATATGATTCATACATTTTTAAAGCACAAAGCAACAAAATATGAATCTTTCTTTACCATAAAAAGGTATATAGTCATTATTTTTTGAGATAGAGAGTGAGAAAGAGAGCATTCCAAGTGCTGTTTCTACAAAATAGTATTGATATATAAACAGTATACACACACACACACACAAAATATTAAATTATCCTTGTGAAAGTTTAAAACTAAGTACTTATTTTGAATGAGTATTTTGAAACTGTTCAAAAAGCAAGTTCTAAATAGTATAAATGTAATCTGGATGGTCTTTTTCTCTATCTTTCACCTAATATATAAGGAAGTGTACGTTTAAATGTAGCCAGAGACATATAGTGAAGCCAGTCATACAGAATCATGGTGTCAAAAGTTGTCATAATGGCTCATACATTATCATACATTGAGGAGTTAGGAGTTTAGTAGTGGACACTCTGCATCAGAAGTTTTTTTTATTTTCTTTCATGTTTTTCGTTGTTATCAAAGCAAATCAGAAATGTAAAACAAGATATGAAGCACTTTGATGATAATGCAGCGATTATGATATCTGATGCTGAAGTGAGCCTCGGGTGCAGTTGGGAGACTTGGGATGTCACACATTTGCTAACACACGCTTATGTCTAATGATGTGGCTAACTAGGGGACGCCACTCAATATGGCAGATCAAGCAAGCATTTAAGCATTGCTGTCAAGCCACATGAATACTTTATGAAACATGATAGCTACTTTTATCACATATATAAGCTGCTCACCGTTTTTAATTATGCTAAACCCTTTTTTCTAGACTAATTTACATAAATAGTGTAGATACATGAGTATAAATCACTCCTCAGGTCATAATAACCCAAACAATTTATATGTATAATAATATATTACATAAGTCTCTTCTTTATCCACACATGATCCTCTTCAGATGTCATTTAGAGACCCAAAGAGAGTCTCATTTTCATTCTGTAATTAGACATCTGTTTTTGTTTTTTTGCATGCCTGTGTTGGTATTTAAAAATTATTCACGTCGGCAAATCTTTACAAGTTCCCACAATGGTCTTTCTTAATTAAGTTACTGTCACTCTTAATAGAGGAGAAGCAATATTGATGTATCTTTCCCTCACATCTCTCTCTGCCATCATATTTCTTTTCTCAAAACTTTGTGAGGCAGAATTTTACATCAAGATAAGCAGTTTTTTACGACGTTAAAGCACTTTGGCACAACATTGTGGAACTAAGAAGATGAAAAAAAAAAAAAGTTGATTACAGAGTAAGGAAGAGTCAGGATGGTTGACTAGTCGCCCACAAATCAATTACTGAATTAGGGAGGTCGACAAGGTCTGATTTGATTTTTGTTTTAGCATTGCAAACATCTTGGTTCGGGGAACTGGTCTTTGAATTCATCTCTATTAAAGCACTGCATCAAAACACAGCTTCTGTTAACAAGTCCACATATAAATGTCAAGACAATTATTATCGGGTTCAGACCGCCTGATGTGAACAATGTTCTATTATTTAGCAGAATCCCAAGGTTACCGTTTTCTGTTGATATTAAAGGTTATAGATATTTAGCCTAATTATTTGTTGAATATCTGACATTTACAGTACCATTTACCATGTAGTGTGCGGTCTCTGCTGTTTTTTAAGTGTTAGTCAATGTATACATGCAGATAGAAATTTTAGGCTGTTGCATCATGTTTTTGCACCCCAAATATTGTGTTTTTGATGTGGCATGTCAAGTTAAAAATAGTTTTGCTTTTAGAAATATGTCTTGACACCTGAGTTCTGTTTCATTCTGTTACGCTCCCTCAGGCTGTTTCTGAAAGCAAAACCCAAGGGCTCAAGATTTGGCTGGTTAGCATGGCCCCGTTAGCCCCTTCTGCCAGTTGTCATAGACCATCTGATTCTTTAAAACATCTTTCAAAATTAATAGTATTTCGAATTTGGCCTTAAATTCAGATGAAATAGTAGATATTTTACCAGAGCACTTAAACTTGGGTTCCTATGGGTTTTTCTTACCTTATGCCTTTCCATCTCACAGCTCAGGATAGTTACTCTGTGTCAACTGCAGTGCACTATAAAACCCATGTGGTGGAAATGACCCAAAAAACTATTATGCAGGATTTCCTTTAAGGGATAGTTAAAAAAACAAAACAAAACAGAATTTCTGCCATAATTTACACTAAACCTTAAAATAAATATTTCAGTGTTTTGTTTTGTTTGTACAATAAACCCCTTTTCACTTTGTATTGCATCACCTTTGCATCAAATTACAAAAAAACTGTTAATGCTAATGAAAGGGTGTTTCTAATGCAGCGTTTATGGGAGGGATGGTAAATTTGATAGCGTTCTCTATTCTGACTGCCTTTTTCAGTCTCTCTCCATTTTTTTCTTTTGATTAAAAGTCATGAAAACACTATCGTTGAGTGTTTCTCTTACTATTTGAGCAAATGGGAATGCAAAAAATATATTTGTGGTAGTCTCCCATTCACTGCTCTCGAAGTTTACCCAACTATTAAAACTTCAAAAGTCAGTGGTAATCAAAACTGTTTCTTTTTAGTTTCACAAAAAAGTCATGCAGGTTTGGAACAGCATACAGGGGAGTTAATTCATCAATTAGTCATTCTGTCAACCCACAAACATTTCGGCTCAAAGCCTTCCTCAGTGTAAAAAGCAATTAATTTGCCCCCACCCACTTTTCCAATCACTAATGACCAATTGTATTGACGTCATCATTCATTAGCCAAAGTTCAATCATTTCCATTTGAATACTATTCAAATTTAATGTATATACACAACACAGATCATTAGCTCCACTAGTACACCACACAATATATCCGTAATTACAACAAAAATTATCTTATATTTATCATACAGTCTTGTAATTTAAATAAACAACCATTAGTATCTATTCCACAAACTTAAAAATAACGATCCGTTGCACTCCAGTAGCACCAAATGATGGGAATTTATTTATGGGTAAATTTGAACAAGATCATGTCTATAAGAATAATCCATTTCATTCAAACATTAAGGTTTGGATGCAATATATAGATGATTGTTTTATGATTCGGTCAGGTTCTCAACTAGAATTAGATTTATTTGTGCTGTTTATTAATTTGAAAATTCAGTAAATTTAATTTATAATAGAAAAATGTGTGATTAGCTTAATTTTTGGGATGTGAAAGTAAGAAAGATCAATTAGCCTTTTACACACAACAGTATTTCAAAAACCAATAGATAAAAACACAATATATCATTTATTGACAGTTATCATCCAGCTCCTTTAAAACGTAGTTTGCCAATTATCCAATTGCAAAGATTAGAAAGTAATTGCAATAATACACATGAATTTGATGAACAGGTAAAATTGCAATTTCAAAGATTTCGTTCTAAAGGTTATCAACAAAGTTGGTTAAATAATGCATTAGATAAGACGAATCGAATCGAAATCGAATAGACATGGTCTTTTGAAAATAGATAAACATATTAAGAAACAAAGAAAATTTTTATTAAATTATTCATTGATATATGAGCATAGTAATACAATTAAATCAATCATTTATAAATATTGGCATATATTATCATCGGATGAGTCTCTAAATTATAAATTTCAATATTGCACATTATTTACATTTAAAAGATCGGGAAACCAGATATGTTGACAAATTCAGATGTAAGGAGATAAAAGTTTTTTTCTTTCTTTTTTACATGAAAATTGGCTAGTATTTAAATGGAAATTATTTAATGATTTTAGTAATTGAACTTTGGCTAATGAATGATGATGTCAATACAATTAGCGTTTTGAAAATGAGGATGGGTGCGATTTAATTGATTTGCATACTGAGGAAGAATTTGAGTTAAAACCTTTGTGTCTTTTCCCATCAACGATGAATTTAAAATAAAATGATCTCCTATACTAAGTAAAATTAAATGCAGACTGTATAAAAATGACCATAATTTCAAAATTAGGTACCTCACCAAATCATCAGCTATCAGAGCAGAAATCATTGGGTTTTACTAGAGTTTTGCCGTCTGTTTCAGAAAGATAGGCAGTAATTTCCAATTTCTCTGCTCAATTATGGTTTGTTTATGGATCAGGTGCCATTGCGGTGTGAGAGTGACAGATAGATTCAGCACGTCCGTCCTCCACACCTGCCCCATAATTTGATGGCCAAACTACTGTTTGTATTAGTCTGCAAAACCTGTATGCTGCCATATTAGATATTAATGAAATGTTACTCTACTGCATTTGGACCATTTATGAGATGTCAGGTAAAAAATAGCATCCATTTATTTCCCCCCGGTGTTAAGACAGATTGTGAAAATTGCTTGCAAGGTGTGGGAAAAGTGGGAATGGAAATAGACATATTCCGCTAAACTTCCAAGACAGGGAGAACAAATCAAGCTGCTCATGCTTCTCAGAAGCTGTCAGCTTGTGGATCCATTTAGACGTGAGAAGGGTAAAGTCCTACCGGGCGCAGGTATTGTTTGGAGGAGCAGCTGTTTTCAGATCGATTGAGCAATGAGAAGCCTCAAGGCTGAAAGTTTGCCTTCACACAGAAGGTGTTTGTTTGCTTGTTTGTTTGCTATTCACCTGGCATCACCTGGATTTACTGGTAAATAAAAAATAAGCATGCCCCCGTTCCCTACAACACAACCCCCTGGTCCATTTCAATTTTTTGAAAAGCCAAATACTTTTGTTTCAGCAGAGCAGAACTTCGAGACCAATGAATGGCGTGTGAATCTTTCTTCTTCAAGTTCATCCGGTTTGGCATCACCGCATGGAGTCGTCAGGGTGCGTGCTAATTCTTGTGCCCTAAGTAGCAGTGAAAGTCACAGGGACGCGTGTCAGAGCCGCTGGCGGTAATGGTATTCCAGTCACATAGGTTTTAACTTTGCGTGGGGACTCCTCTTCAACGCAGAAGCCCCCCACTAGGTTCAAACAGTTGCTCTCCTCCTCAGAACACCCAAGCATCCAATCTTTCAGTCTCACAGCACATTCATGCACGCCTCCCTGTCAGTCCACATCAAAAACAGCAGAGTGTCTGTGTAGAAATGGCCAGGAGCTATTTCAGATGAGCGTTGACGGCTCTTCCTCACTGTTTTAGTGCCTGGTTTTTATTCAAGTGATTCAAATGTTTCCAAGATTGCATCAAAACAAGTGTTGTGTTCGGTATTCTTGAGAATGAGGTCATCATAAGTTCAGAATCAGTAATATATTCCTATATATATACGAAATGGATGCCTATGGTTTGCCTATTAAGTCAGCTTTGGGAGATGGAAGTCACAGGAGATCAAACACTCTCCCTAGTCTTCACTTTTACTTATTCAAATGTAAAGTCATTACGTCCCCTTGGAATTATAAGGTTCTATATGCGTTCTGAGTAGTTTTGAGATATTGAGCTTTAAAATTTTTGTGTTCCATAGACTTCTGTAGATAGAACCTTTTTGTTTTTTCAATAAAAAATCCCAAAATGTACACAACTTAAAATAAAACATCACATAATGTAAATAAATTGTCAGAGAATAAGAATATGTGAACACTCAATTTTGACAAAAATGTCATATAGAACCTTATAATTCCAAGGGGACGATTAGGCAATACAATACGTATTTGCAGCATGAAGATATATGGATTTTTTTTGTTTCTTTTTCTTTCTTGTGAGTATGAAGACATTATCAAATTGCAATTTTGTAAATTTTTAATAAAGATACAATTTGGCCAAAAATGAATATATCATGACTATAAATTATTATAACTACTACTACGAGTAGTAGTAGTTGTAGTGGTAATATTGTTGTTGTTGTTTTATCATTTATAATTCTATTATAAAAAATAAAAAAGGAAATAAAAAAGATAAATAGTGCTATATTAAGATTTAATAATAATAAAAAATAGTATTAAAATATCATAATAAAAATAATATACAGTACAGCTTTAAAATTACAATATTTGTATTTTATGGCTGTTTAACCGTTAAACCAATGCACCAATGCAGGGGTGCAGAGTTTAGTTCCAATCCTGCTCCCAAACACATACCATGTGACTTGATTTACTGCATCAGGTGTGTTTAATTAGGGTTGAAACTAAACTCTGCAGGGCTGTGGACCTCCAGGAACGGAGTTTTACTCCTGTCTTAAAGCTTCTCTTTTGTTGACAACAGTTTGGAAAGATAGGAAAGTTGCTTCCCCAAAATGCACGTTATAAGCAACCAAAACTCAAGTGGAGCAGCATTATCTGTGAATCAGGTTGCTCTGAAACACTGAAAACACTGAATCAAAATCTGCTTGTGTGTAACAAAACACAGTGGCATGTTTCACACTGGAAAATGCACTGCATATATAGGTTTAATTAAATTGCACTTTTTTGATTTTATAATTGCACTTAGCACCATTTTGCCTTTATTTCACTTAGTCATGCAGTGCTAGACCTAACTGTATATCAGTGTTAATTTCGTTGACTAAATATTTTCGTCATTATTTTCGTCACGAATATATTTTTGCGGACGAAAACGAAACGAAAACTAAAATAGAAGGCACTGATGGAGACTAAAACTATGACTAAATTGATTGACATTATCGTCAACGAATAAAGGACGAGACGAAAATAGACTGTGACGAAAATCAAATCACCAGACAGGAGAGATGCGAGGAATGAGCAAAAGAACCGGCAAAACGGAACAGACTGCATGAGAGAAGAGAACCAATCCGAGCCTGACTTATTGAGACGTGAAGCGAAGGTTTTCAGTTTTTAAATGAGCTCCCGGGAAGACGGCATTCGAAGAGATGATGTCTAAAAGAGCGACAAAATTTCCACAGCTCACTTCACGTTTGACAACGAACAAAACAAAACAAAGCGTAAAGCACGCGGAGCGCTCATTCGTGGCAAGAACACAACCAATTTGAAAAGACATTTACAGACGAGCCACCCGGACATTTTCTCAAATGTAATTTCACAACGATGTTCTTTTGTTTATTGAGCTAAGCAAAATTGGAAGACTGCAGTGCGTAGATGTTGTAGCATTAAATATTACGAACTGAAAAGTACTGTAAAATAGCCCCTTCTTCAAGTTAGATGAGAGCACAATACTAATACGTAATATTATGATACATACATTTGATTTGATTAATACTAATGTTTAGTATATTTTATAATGTTCTACTTGTTGACAATATCACAAATATTTCCATATTAGTCATGTGAAACATTAATGTTCACATCCTATCATTATACATACTAATCTAGCAATATTGTAGTATTTAAAACATACAATATTGCTAGACAAATGAATACCTTATAAAATCTTGTTACTTTTTTTATCCACCTAGCTGCCAACTTATTAAATATTTACTTTAAATGTATGCACTTATTGTTCAGCTCAGCTGTAAGCTTTAAGGTCCTGGACCTAACTTTATTTTTCTTTTATTGATGGTCAATTGGCAGCTAGTTATTGTTTACATTATCATGACAGTGTTTGTTGCTGCATAAAATTTTTTGAATCGAAATAAAGACAGTTGAGTTGAAATAAAGTTGAATTTGTGTTTTATATATTTTGGTTAAGTTTGTTTCCTATACCAGCTGTAAAAATTGTCTAGTAAATCTGTTATTGATTTTAGTCTTATTTTAGTCGACTAAAATACCAAGCAATTTTAGTCGACTAAAATAAGACTAAAATTAAAACAAATCAGATGACTAAAACTTGACTAAAACTAAAAAGAATTATAGTCAAAAGACTAAGACTAAAACTAAATTAAAATTTTGTGTCAAAATTAACACTGCTGTATATGTTTTCCGGTTTCAGAACCGCTTCCATTTACAGATGATGACACGTACGCCCCCTTCAGGACTGTCGGAGCTGCTGTTGGCGGTGTTGCTGAAGGGAGGCTGGCAGGGCGGAGCGGCCATTCTCTGTCCCGGAGGTGGGAACACGGGAATGCTGGAAGAACTTGAACAGCGGGGCCATCTGGGCTTGAAAGGAGCCCACTGGCACCTGTGGGAGACCCTTAACCTGTCCAGACTGGAAGAAAACCTGAGTGAAGACAAGGTAATGGAGCTCCTCTCACAGCTCCTCAGCAGGACTCCTTCTGCTCCGGCGTCTTCTGTGGTGCTTTTCAGCTCTGATCCTGAATGTACAGCAAGAGTGCTGCGCAGCGCCCACCAGCTGAGCGATACATTGCCCCCAGTGCACTGGATCATGGGATACCCGCTTAGTCTGGATTCTCTACACTCCATTGGCTCCCCCCTGGGTCTTCTGGCTTATGGGGAGGTCAATCGCAAGCCTCTGAACTTCTACATTAGGGATACCCTGCAGCTCATTGGCAGGGCTGTATATGCCGCGACCATGGTGAGACCAGACCTGGCTCTTATCCAGAACATGGTCAACTGCTTCGACAAGCCCAATAAACATGAGCTGCCCTCCTCTGGACAATACCTTGCCAGGTAAGCATGCATGTATAACATTTTACAGCTAAATAGCTTACTACGTAGCAATACTATTTTTAACCACATTTTATAACTGTATCACAGCTAATCAAAAATAAAGTTTGTTTTCTAGTAACAAGCTGTTTTTCCAATAACAAGCCATTTTAGATATAATGAGACGTAAACAACAGTGATGTAGCGTTTAGCGATGTCACATTATAACTAATAGGCTGCATTGGGCACAGGTAAAACCCGGTTTACCATGTTTCACTTTTCTGATTAATGTGCAATTTTCATGTAACCCTTTTTGCAGGGTTGTATGATCCCATGACCCTCAGACCTAGCTATTCACAATAAATCTGGAGATTGTGTCAGAATAGGACATTAGCATAGAAAATAACTTTATATGGTTTATTTATTAAAGTTTGTGTCTCTTAAAGAGTCAAATGTCATAGGTAATGTCACAAATGTGAGCAGACTGCAGACTGAAAATTAAAGCACACATATTGCACAGGTACCCTCATTTACCATGTTTCACATTTCTGATTAGTGTGTAAGTGTGGTAAATTTGCCGATTATGTGAAATCATGGACCATGTTTTTGACAATAAAGCTGGTTATTGTATCCAGTTAGGAAATCAGTGAAGGAAGCATCTATCCATGGTTTATTTATTGAAGTTTATGGTTCTTAAAGAGTAAAATATCATGCGTTACACCCCTTTTACCATATTTCACGTTTCTGAAAAGTGTGTAATTTTTTGACAAATGTGTGGCTTACGTGACCCCTTTGTGTTCTAGTCCAATCATTCACAATAAAGCTGGAGACTGAGTCAAAATAGGAAACATCTATGCAAGATCTTATTTATTAAATACAGGCCTATGTCTTAAAGAGTCACATGCCAGGTTACGCATGTGTATGTAGTTTATGTAAATTGAAAATTAAGGCACACATTTTGCACCCCATTTACCATGTTTCACATTTCTGATTAATGTGGAATGTGCATGTGACATATGTGGCTTATGGAACCCTGGCCTTCGAACTCAATTATGTACAGGGGTTCTGGAGACTGTCAAAGAATTAGCCATTAGTGAAGGAAACAACTATGCACAGTCTTATGACTCAAAAAGTCAAAAATCACAGGTCACACTGTTGTGTGCAAACCAAAAATTAAAGCACTGTCATGACGCATTAATTTAAGTATGCAGTGTGCAGATAATGCGGAAGACTTTTTTGCTGCAAAATATCACTGCTAATGGATTACATTCAATACAGGTTTCTTTTTATATGTATAATTGTTATGTGAGACCCAGTTTAAATCTTTTAATTTCATACAATCCTTTTTTTCATTATAGATTTTGATAAAACCTACAATATAATATATATTTCAATCAGACCCACTTCCATCAAGTATATTTAATGACAATTATAATTGCATACAGTTAGTGTTGGCGGTATGGTTATGTTCTGGGCAACACTCCACACGCCTGTCCATGCAGCCATTCTTGGACAGAGCGGGGAGAGCAGCAAGACAAACCCCACTGGGGTACAGAACAGAACCATTGTAAGCATAAATAATTACAATTCACAATTACGTGAGTTGTAAACAAAATGTGATAGAGACTGCTTCCAATGAAGAGACAGTAAAGAAAGAACAAAAGTTAGGTCGGATTACAGTTCAGTTGGTGGAGTTGGGGTTGGACGAGGGAGTTAATTGCAAGCAGCGATGCGATGGAAGAGATACTGAATAATGGGAATTTAAATAGACCGCAGGTGATAGGTGTCAAGACTGGATTGGCACACGTCAAGAACAGCTGAATGTCAGCTGATGCAAGCATGACTAACGTGGCCTGACTGAACTAACGCGATGCTCGATATATATATATATTAGGGCCGGGACTTTAACGCGTTAATTGAGATTAATTAATTACACAAAAAATAACGCGTTAACTACGATTAATTAGTTACAGAAAAAAAATCCCGGATTTTTAATAACTTACTTTTGCACCGCGGAACGTTTCTCACTGGATGCGTTTCGGCGGACCGATTATACTGGACCACCAACTAGCGTTCGCATCGGTTCGCATATCACCGCAGCACATCCGAGTCTCAAGTATAACCTCAACGCAAAACATATAGCAGCTAGCGTGGACTTTACACTTTATGTTGAACTATGTATTATTTTGTTGGTGCAAAAGTTTATGTTGAACTCTTTATTGTTTTGGCCAAGGTTATTGAGAGTTGGACTTAGTATGTTTTGGCCTCTGAAGCAACAGAGAGATGTGTTCTAATAGTCAGTGTTTCCAATTTTCTGAATGTAATTGACAGTATTGTGTATTACTTAAAAAACACTTTACAGAAGGTTCCAGCACCTATAAGCTACCTGAATTTCTGAAATGTACTATTTCTAAATTGTTTCTAAATATGCTATTGCTACACTTCATGGCAAAAATTGCACTGGTCTGCTAGACTTGGTTGAACAAAAATAAACAATATTTTGTTGCTTAAGCTTATGTATTCAGTCATTATTGAATGGTATACTATAAATCCATGTGAAAAAAAATTACTTCTCACTGTTCTCAGGTCAAATATTTATATGCGATTATAATGCGATTAATTTCGATTAATTAATTACAAAGCCTCTAATTAATTAGATTAATTTTTTTAATCGAGTCCCGGCCCTAATATATATATAATATATATATATATATATATTATTTTAAGAATTTTTTTTTTAGTATTATTGTTAACTATTTTATTAAGTGTTGCTTTCTGGCTCAACTGCTGTAGATTATGCGTATCTTCCTTATCTAGCTAAAGTTTTAAATTAGCTTCTCCAACATTGTCAATACTTTAAAATGTTATCTTATCTTGTAATCATGAATTAATTTGTTATCTGATCACGCAGTGTAGTCATTTCGAGCTTTAAATTCACCTTTAGTCATTAGTCTGCACAGACAAATTAAGCATGCTTTACATTAAGGGAATTATAAGGTAGTAAATACTCTCCAAGGAAAAAGGCTGCATTAGTATTCCAGCCACTAGTATTAAATTACAGGAATATTCTGTCTCGGCCACGGTATGGCCCCATATCTTAAAGTTATTTTAGTGATGGAGTCACTAGAGACTTTTAAATGCAATCAACTGACTCAGGGGCATTTTCGATACATTTATACCTCCTTGATCAAAACCATATCCCTGTGTGCATTTACATAAACCATCAAGTTAGCAGTTACACAGTGAAGCATTTGCAGCCATTTGTGACACTACTGCGTCCTCTTCACTGACTGACCTCCATAAACAGGACAAAAAGCTTTCTGCATTCAGGTCGCCAGGCTCTTTCTTCATCTTCAATGCCAGTGTCCAGTTCAATGTCAAACGCTCACAGAGCCTGCGGTCCACTGCCTCTCAGCTTGATGCATTGTGTTAGTGGAGGAGGCTGTGGGAGGCTTGTCCATTAGTATCACAGAATACAGAGATTGTTGTGCAAATCCTGATGGACTAAATATTTACAATTTATCATTCAGGTTAAAAAGATAAATTATTATTGTTATTTAGATTATTATTGCTGCTGCTACTGCTGCTTTGGTACTGTTTTCAACAGTACATTTTCTCAATGTAAAAAAATGGAATCAATTCATGCTGCTTTTATTATTATAAAAAAATATTTTATTATGATTATTTTTTAAAGGTTGCCGATTTACATTACTGTACTGAAATGTTGATACATGTATCAAGTTAAGTTGCGTTTCATTTAAATAGTGCTTTATACAATACACTTTTTTTTCAAAGCAGCTTCACAGTATAATTACCAATAAAATAAGAGAATCAGATATGTATCAAACATGCGAGAGATTCAAATTATCTCGCGAAGCAGCTCTAAAAAGACAATAGTGTCATTATTCAGCTTAAGACAGTTCAGTGTTGGTTCCAGTCGGTTCAATAACTGTTTATCAATTATGAAACAAGTTCAGTTTAGCTATAAATGCGCTAAAGAAGCCATTGCATTATTCAGCTCAGTTAAATTCACATTCTGTTCTTATCCCATAGTCAGTTCAGTCAAAATCAAGTTACTTAATAGTTTGATGGTGAAGGTTAAAAATATGTAGGCATAGTAAGGATTTGCATTTTAACCGGTTAACCGTTATCTGACCATTACGAATTGTATAATTGTTTGTATAATACAATCAATTAAATGGTTTAAAAAGTAATTTATTTTCAGTAATTTATCAAAATATTAAAAAAGGTTTGCTGCATTGTTATAATAGGCTTCGCTACACATATGAATTTTTTTTGTTTTTTAGAGAGAAAAAAAACGATAGCCTATTAATAAGTCACATTTTATTATTTCATTAAGAAACAGACTTAATGCCGACTCTGAATGTTTACAAACATTATAATAAACACTGTAAACATAGCTATGCTATTTTAGTTCCCCTCACCCCACAAAAAATCATTTAAATTAACAGTAGACTATTAAAAAATTAAAAAAATAGCCTATAAGAAGTCATATCAACATAAACAACAAGCCAAAACCAATTCATTTAGGCTAAAACGAAACTGAAACTAACATTGGGTCTCTCATTTGACACAAAATCAAACGTTTCCATATTCGCAATGTATTTGAATGCCATATTATTATTAATTATAGCCTACTTCGAAATGTTTTGAATAACATCATGGCGGTATGGTAATAACATTTAAGAGCACAGATTTTATTACATATTTAAACTGAGCAGTCCCCCCCCCCCACACACACACACACTTTTGATTGACTGTTTTTTATTATGATAATAAACAGGCTGCATTGTCAAAGTAGCAAAGCTTAACTTTGTGCACGCATGCGGCAATCACTTGATTTTTTCCGTTCTAACAGTGAAAGAAACTTCTCCTTTTGGTCATAAAATTAATCAGAATTGTAAACGGTTTACCTTTATTTGTGTATATTCATAATAAAAACAAATCTTTGTGCGTAAAATAAGCCTAAAGAAAAACAGGATGTCGCTTTCTGCCGTCTGTTTCCTTTCGCACAGCACCAAAATGAACCGAAACTGTGTTTTTTTCGTTCATTTTTGTAATTTATTAATCAAGTAAAAAATATATTTCATGTATATGCATATTTATTTGCTCTATATATCCTAGCTTTATTATGTTTTTCTCCGCTCGCAGAAGCGCTGCAGGTGCGTGATGTGATATGAAGACCAGGCCTATGTGAATCTTCATGTTCTGTTGTTTGTTGCTTTTTGTGCATGTAAAATGAATCCCCGGGAAACAAATGCTAGTATTTTTATCCTATCACAGACACTTATCCTTTCTAATTTAATTCAATTCTAATTTAAAATAATCTTGTTGGTTAACGGTTAATAATCGGTTAATGAGCGTCAGTTGTTGTTTAGGAATAATAACCGAAATTAACATCCTAAAGGCATAGCAAACAGTTCCACGGTCAATTACAACATATTTAAATATTTTAAAAATGCATTTTGATGTGTGGAACCCATTACTACGAGTAAAGATTTTACAGGTGCATCTCAATAAATCAGTGTTGTGGAAAAGTTTATTTATTTCAGTAATTCAACTCAAATTGTGACACTCATGTATTAAATACCGGTAAATGCAATGCACACAGACTGAAGTCTTTGGTTCTTTTAATTGTGATGATTTTGGCTCACATTTAACAAAAACCCACCAACTCACGATCTCAACAAATTAGAATATGGTTACATGCCAATCAGCTAATCAACTCAAAACACCTGCAAAGGTTTCCAGAGCCTTCAAAACGGTCTCTCAGTTTGGTTCACTAGGCTACACAATCCCAATTAAAAGAACCAAAGACTTAAACTAAGTCTGTGTGCACTGAATTGATTTAATACACGAGTTTCACAATTTGAGTTGAATTACTGAAATAAATGAACTTTTCCATGACATTCTAATTTATTGAGATGCACCTGCATGTTCCACTTTGAAAAAAACTAAGGTGTATATAACTGGAAAACAAATAGTAGAGTTTTCTCAGATTGTAATCAAGTCCCTGTGCACACTATTGGAGAACTCTTATCACTGAATGCTGGAAGAAGCCTTATCTATTTAAAAATAAGATTTTTTCGTGGTAAAAAGAGAGAGAGAGAGAGAGAGAGAGAATGCATCTTCAGATTTAAGATTGAAGTGACTCTTGTTATTTGAGTCTTGTTCAGATAAGTAAACTTTAAAAAAATGAAAAAATATGTGACAGAGGACCCCTGAGATTTTCCACCTGATTGAAAGCAGTGATTTAATCCTTAATATTCACCTCCGGTGTGAGACTCCCCCCAGCCCCATGTTAAGAGAAATGTATTTGCTCTGAGAAATGAGCGTGTAGCACTGAAGCACAGGCAACTGAGCAACTGAAAACAACAACACAGGGATTATTGTTCCTCTGCGGTGCTAATGCTTTCGGAACGTTTAATAATAGTCACACGGATAGAAATCTCAGAACTGAAATCAGCTTTGTTCCAGTGGATAATACATTATCTCCTGTCTTTTAACTTCTGCTTTCCCACCAGATCATGTGTTCTCAACGGGTCAAATTCAGGGCTATCAGGAGAAATTAATGATTCGGGCAATCCATTTTTTTCTGCTTTTATTTTCTCTGTTCTGCTCTGTTTTAATGGAAGTGTGCAGTTATGGTCACACAGAGTGCATATCATTTATGGCCTCATTTAGCCACACATCTCAAGCCTCTTTCACTCTGGATTTTTCATCTTCCCTCCGTGACCCAGACATTGCCCAGCAGCCCTTTGACTTCTCTACATCCTCAGCTGATTTATTGACCAAAATCGATCATTGATCTAATACATGTCATACAGTTTGCCATAAAAGCAGTGTGGCTAGGCTGTGTAAGGAATCACAATTATGTGATCTATGCAGAACAGCATAAGAGTATAATATCCGGAGCGGCACAGGGTTATTCACCTATAAGCCATGCTCTGCTTATTTATTTGTTTGTTTACTACTCTCTGATGGATGCTAACAGAACTAATATGGTGGCAGCTCAGCAGTTAAATACATTGGCTGTCAAAGGTCATATATTGGTTCAAAAGATTTAGTGTGATTCACGTTACTCAGGTCATAATCCTGCCCTTCTGTCCTTATGCCTTTGAAGAAAGCCTTGAACTTCAGTGTGCTTCAAGAGTGATCTATATTCCCTTCTGTTCTTTTTCTTTTCTCCTGCTGTGAAAAATATTGTTTTGAGAATTTAAGATGAAACCTTTTGGAATGTTCGTTTGAAAAGCTGGTGCTCTTGAATAAGAAATAATTATTCAAATCTTGGCAGACGCATCATGTTCCTTTTTTTTTTTTTTTGAGGGCATTATGTGACAGTTGTGACACTTTTTTCTTAGACAAGATCATCTAGAGATGTAATTTTCATTTTGTATGCAAGAGGACCTGGGTTCAAATCCCTATTTAACATGCACACACACACACACACACACACACACACATTTATACATATTATATCATAACAGCCAGGGTGATCACCCAACATTTTTAGTCTATGGACATTTTCAAACTAACATTTTGAACTCCTTTAGTTTTTCATAGGGAATAAAGTCATACTACAGAAACATAAAATATGCTACTTATACATGTTTTTGAAACATTTTCATTCTAATAATTACTGCAGTGACTAATGATTAATGAAGCAAGATTTTTTATCGATGACCATATGTTGCTTCATGGATTTAGTGTTCCACGTATTCTGTCACTCATTTACAGTGATGAATGGATTTAAATCACCAGTTCCACAAAAATGGTAAACTGCACCTTACGTCTGCATTTGTAAGCACATTTTGTGAATCAGAGGATGTTCTCTGTGGTCATTAAACAAAATGTGCCATGCCTGTGAGATGCAGATTCCCTGAGCAGTGAGCGCAAACTGAGTTCCCTTGCTGCTCCTGCTGCTGTATTTAAGCACGCGATCGACTGAACAAATAGCATTTTCACACAAGGCTGACATTTTTAACTCTTAAGTCTTGAAAACTTTAGCAAAATGCCCACAAAAACAAATTAGTTCTGAATGAATCACCTTCAGTTATAGTGGGCTTTAACCCTTAACCTTTTTTGGGGGGGTGGGGGGGGGTATACTTGATCAGGCTTTTATTGCTCATGTAGAATGATATATATGAGAATATGGAGATCATAATTAAGAAGAGGAAAAAAAACTCCCAAAAAGGCCCAAACTGTTAAATGAGATTTTGTATAACACTATGTTACAGTATGTTATATTTGATACTCACATTTTAACACGATTTTTCTAAAAAAAAAAAAAAAAAAAAAAAATATATATATATATATATATATATGTATGTATGGATAATCAAATAAACCTAAGTTGCTCTAGTCCAGTAACAGTTTGTCTTGAAATAATACTAACAATATAAAGGTAACCATTATATTCATTTTATAAAAATCTATAATTTCTTTAATTCCCATATACTGCAACCTGATGTTTTTAGATTTATACTAAAAGGACTTTTACTTATTAGAAAAGTATGAATTAACAGTCATAGAGCAGATGGCAAGTACAGTAGTAGATTGCATATAAAAGGTTTTTCATCAAAGTTTTAAACATATTAATAATTTAGAGGCCTGTGTATGAAATATGCTACAGTAAGCTTCAAAGGTAAAAAGATTTTTTCATATTGATATGAAACTAATGCAATAAGCAACACTGGAATTACTGTACTTAATCCATAAAAACAATTAAATTGGTCATCAATAATAATAACTAAATAAATAAAATAACTAAAATTGCTTTTTATTTTCGCTGCTAGCTCTATTTCTGATGTAGTATCACTTTTGTGCAATAATTGTATTCCTTTCACTTGTTTTCACTAGTTATCTCCCCTGGCTCATGTGTAGGATTCAGTTTGCTAGAGATGCAGCAGATTTTTTTGCTCTGTCATCTCATCGCTGTCTTTGCTTTCGCTGGATGAATATATATTCTCCTCACAATGCTCGTGTCCCTGCTGTGCTCAGGTTCTTGTCGAACACTTCTTTCACGGGGCTGACAGGCCCAGTGCGAGTGCAGCGCTCCCTCTCCAGGGTCCTTACCTCCCAGCGCTTCCACATATGGAGTCTACAGCGAGACCCCCTGGGCCAGCCAAGTTGGGTGACCAAGGCAAGCTGGCAGTCGGGCCGTCTGGATTTGGAAGAGCAGGGTCTGTGGCCAGGCATGACCCAACACCACTGGGAGGACGGCCCAGAGATTAGGCTCGGAGGCCGCTGGCAAGCAGGACTCCCAGTGGTGGGGAGCAGATTGCGGGTAGTGACCTTGGTCGAGCACCCATTTGTGTTCACGCGGGAAGTGGACGAGGAGGGCCAATGTCCGGCAGGTCAGCTGTGCCTTGACCCTCAAACCAACAGCTCGGAAGTCCTCAACCAGCTGTTCAGAGAGCTGGAGCAAACCAACAGCAGTTCACTGCCAAATGACATGCGGAAATGCTGCTATGGATACTGCATCGACCTGCTGGAGAAGTTAGCGGAGGACATGCACTTCCAGTTTGACCTTTACATCGTAGGCGATGGGAAGTACGGAGCATGGAAAGGAGGTAGATGGACTGGGTTGGTGGGTGACCTTCTCAGTGGCGTGGCAGACATGGCCGTCACCAGCTTTAGTATCAACTCCGCTCGAAGCCGAGTAATAGACTTCACCAGCCCCTTCTTCTCCACCAGTCTCGGGATCCTGGTGCGGAGCAAGGACACGGCTGCACCCATCGGTGCCTTCATGTGGCCGCTCCACTGGTCCATGTGGGTGGGCATCTTTGTGGCACTGCATATCACAGCCCTTTTCATCACCCTTTATGAGTGGAACAGTCCGTTTGGCATGACCCCTCACGGACGCAACCGCATCAGGGTCTTTTCTTACTCGTCTGCACTGAACCTCTGCTATGCCATTCTGTTCGGCCGGACCGTTTCCAGTAAAACTCCAAAGTGCTGGACGGGCCGCTTCCTCATGAATCTTTGGGCCATATTTTGCCTGCTGGTTCTGTCCAGTTACACAGCCAACCTAGCAGCTGTCATGGTCGGGGAGAAGACCTTTGAGGAGGTGTCAGGGATTCATGATGTCAAGGTAAAACACTGCATTTCATCCTGAAGAGGTGAAATACACAAATACTTTTGTTCGGTGATTTATTTAGACTGTGTTGTAAAATGTATCTCTTAAAATAAAAATCTTGTACATATGCACTACTGTGCAAATGTCTTAAGCCATTAGTATTTTCACCAACAAACTGGGCCAGTTATTTCTATCTTTTGGTGTAGTGTGTCAGTAGGAAATATGAGTTCACAATTCCAAACATTCATTTTGCCATTAACTGTAATACTTCAGTGAGATTTTTGTATGCACAAGGAGTCTGACAAAAGCCAGTGCTCAACACAGAGATCTCATCACCATCTAGTCCATCTGCAATTACATAAAGAATCATAACAAACTGAGACAGAACCAAATCCAAACAGAAGAACTTTGGCAACGTCTACAAGAAACCTTCCTGCAATGCTACCTGAAAAGCTATGTGCAATAAAATATATTTATGATGACATTATTTTTTGAAGCATCGTCAGTTTACTGCAGTTTTACACAAGTGCCTAAAGCATTTTACAGTACTGTAACTTTACAGGTTGGTTTCTTTAAGCATCTTGGAGACATTGCCACAGTTCTTGTGGATTTAGTCTGTTTTTATTTCTGATTCCTCATATAATCCCAGTATGATTACAATTAATGGAAAAAGGAATTTTTGGAAACTGATATTTCCCACTGGCCCACTACAGCAAAAGATATGTCTGGCTTAAAACCATTTTGTTTTGGTGAAAATACTAATGGCCTTAGACCTTTGTACAATTTACAGACACTATCGTTTTAAGTTTGGAGTCGTTATTTTAATGAGTCTGTTATGCTCACCAAAGCTACATTTATTTGATGGAGAATACAGTAAAAACAGTAATATTGTGAAATATTGTTGCAATTTAAATCAACTGTTTTTTATATATATATTTCTTCTGTATTCTTTGATGAACAGAAAGTTAAAAAGAACAGCATTTATTTGAAATAGACATCTCTATTGATCAATTTAATGCATCTTTACTCAATAAAAGTATTTAAAAAAATACCCCAAGCTTTTAAACAGTAGTGTATATTGTATGTGTCCACAAAAATATGAGTGAACCCTTATTCAAAAAACTATGGTAGTACCATGCAACATTTTTTTTGGTACGTTTTTGTAAGTGCTAGGTTTATGTTTTTAAACCTTTCTCCCACAATCTATTCACATTTCATTGCTGTTTTCCAGCTCCATCACTCGTCTCTGGGGTTTCGCTTCGGCACAGTTCGAGAGAGCAGTGCTGAGGACTATGTGAAAAAGAGCTTTCCGGAGATGTACGAGTACATGAGGCGCTTCAACAAGCCCACCACTCCGGATGGAGTCTCTACACTCAAGTAAGTGTTTAGACCCAGGAGAGAAACAAAAGATAACAGGCAATTGAACATAGCAGTGGAAAGTCCAATGAAAATATAATGATAAAGAGAGAGAGAGAGATAGTGGTAAATCTAATGAAATGATCAAACTGAATTTCTAAACAGCCTTTTTCATTTGAATGAAAAACACTTGCAATAAAGTGTATTTAGAAAGCTATCATCTTAAACACTCACACTCACATAGACACATTCATATTCTTTTAACTCATTAAATCAAGTAGTGCTGAGCAGGAGCGCAACATGCAGAAAACAAATAAAGCTTTAACAGGAGATAGGCATCTTGAAAAAAGCCTAAAGGGAAATCAAGCTCACGTTTCTGCAGGATACACAGACATCAAGCAGCCCAAAGGCTGCAGGCGCATACTACAACAATAAATAGGGACACAATAAAAGGCCACCAGTCAGTTCTCACCCTCAAGAGCTTCTGACACCGCTGTGGATCTGCTTTGTATGATGCACCATCAATATTATTCCTCTTTCATGAGGAATTATGTGCGCCATCCAGCTTGCTCAGTTTAAACAAACCGAGTCGACAGCAACAAGTGTCTGCTCTCCAGGCTTTCCGTCTGTAGTCTCGCTTTCCATTCATCCCTGAAAGAACAGGGACTGCTGCAGACTCCAAGCTGAGAAAGAGGCAGTCACTCTCAAGTCAAATCTAAACTTGCTGAATGAGGCCAAAGGTTTTCTTCTGAGACAACAGATAACTCCCCGGCAAACGTACCCTTGCAGGCGTGTGCAAACACACACACAGCGATTCATCCTCAGATTCAGGCTCCCACATAGAGCTGTATTTTTGCTTTGTACTTCCTGTCTTTTATGATTGACAGCAGTTTTCTTTTCTTCCAATCCTTTTGGAGACACCTTACATGGTCAGCATTTTTAGAGTTGAGATCGCGGCCATAGTTGGGAACTGGGGGTGAGATTGTTTTAGGACAAGCATCCGGACAGTTTTATTTTTTATTTATTTTTTTTTAAGACGTTGCATAAGAGTCTTAGTTTGATCCTGCCAAATTTTCCTTCACTTTATTTTCTGTCACACTTGAGGTAAAATAGAGGTCAGCTGATGAGCAAGCATCACCTTACACTCGAAACTGAGAACAGCTAACAGGATATGCCATGCTTTAGGATTTTTGTTTTTTTGTTTTTAATATATAATAAATAACAACAAATACTTTCAAAAAATGTTAAAAATCCACATCTAGAGGTCAGAGTTCACTAAACTTGAATTCCCATATGCAGCAGAATGCTTGATGCTTTTGACCATGCTCTTGAAAAAAACAATATTTGTATTTTTATTTTGGGATAATGTAACCCATGCTGATTTTATTTAATTAGCTTTACTGAACACTATTATTAGCCACTTTTATTAACTAAAACAGCATGTATTTATTTGCCACCCTTATTAATACGTTACACTATAAACCTCTATATGAAAAAAAAAATCTTTGCAATGTAAACTTTTATAAAGAAACAAAATGCTAGAGCAAATTACTTGCTGGGAAGTTACACACATAGTACACAAAAAGCACTTTCTATTCAGTAAATCTGACTAAATCCAGAAGATTTAAGCAGTTTATAGCTACAGGGTTTAAGTTTGGTTCAGGCTTATTGTAATCAACTTTACAAGTCATTTAAAGTCTGTAGCGATTAGCAAAAGTTTGGCTGGCGGTGTCTGTTTTGTTTGGCTCTGACTATCCTCCTCTGTGTGTTGAAGGACAGATCCCCCTCAGCTAGATGCCTTCATCATGGATAAGGCTTTGCTGGACTACGAGGTGTCCATAGATGCAGACTGCAAACTCCTGACTGTAGGAAAACCATTTGCTATTGAAGGTAAGAACCTCTGTTCCGCTGAGACATATTGCTGTCTTTCAGGCGTCTAGCACCTCTGGCCATGCCGTGTTGAATTATATTAGCTTACAAAAGCCTGTGAAGTTGCTCTCTGAAAGGGCACAAGGTGTTTCTAACACT
The DNA here is from genome assembly GCF_003368295.1 of Carassius auratus. Taxonomy (NCBI): domain Eukaryota; kingdom Metazoa; phylum Chordata; class Actinopteri; order Cypriniformes; family Cyprinidae; genus Carassius; species Carassius auratus. The sequence goes on from NW_020527854.1 coordinate 53,355, forward strand.
TTCTACAGACACATTATTAGAATTCCACCCACATTAAGAGCCGTCCATGAATTCACCTCAAGGCTGTTGTAATTACCCTCCAAATCGAAGCAAGTCAAGTTTGACACATGTCATTTCATAAGGGAAAGCTATTACAGGGTGTAGATGGGTTTCATGGCAGTCACCCAGGCGTGTCCGCACCTCTCATCCGGATGTTATCTCCTGCTGCATGCATAGGAATTTTCCCTGCTATCTGCCAAAAGCTTCCATTACGCCTTTGAGCCAGCTTTTTATTAGATGGATGATCAAGACTAAACCCTCGCTATCACATCTGCTGGCTTGAAATGGACAGCCCCGTCAGGGTCTGTAAAACCTGTAAACAGCCAGGTTCATAATCAAACCATGCAGGCGAAAAACCAGACTCCGGCATCTAAGTTTGTCACAATGAAAAGTGTGTTGAGTAGTATATTAGTTTTTTAGTAGATAGATAGATAGATAGATAGATAGATAGATAGATAGATAGATAGATAGATAGATAGATAGATAGATAGATAGATAGATAGATAGATAGATAGATAGCATCAATTCAATTCACAGGCTTTGCTCAAATTTAAAGAACGCCCTTCAGTAGAATCCATCTCTTCAGAGTGGACTGTGTCCTTTTAACGCTGCTGGAAAATCCCTTATTGTATTAGTTTCGACATCACATTTTATGACTGCCTGGATCCACTCCATTAAGAATATTCCAGCAGCCCGCCGGTGCCCCCTCTTCAAAGAGTTCAACAGTGCACATTTATTGGTTGTAGAGGACTGTGTAAAATACAGCGGTGCAACTCGGTAGGAGAGGACAGAAGTTTATCAGGATGCAAGGGATGTTGTGCCACGTGCTGAAAGGAGGGGAGGGATTGCTTACAGGGAGTGATGTGTGGGTTTGCCGGTGAGGCGAGGGCTTTGATGAAATTTGTGGATGTCAGATCTGAGCTCGTATCTCTCCGGCTGCCTGGCTGCAGAGACGCCACAATGACAGACGCTCTGTCTACGGTGCACTGGCACAAGATGCCAAAGATTCATGATTGTTCCTTCTCAAGGCTCTCTGACATATCAATAATAGAGGTATCAATTCACACCAGAATGCGGATGGTCTCTTTAACGAAAGCCCACTGCATAACTGATCTGGCTGAGCTTCATGAGTGAAGTTGTTTTGATATTCTATTAAAAAAATTAATATGTTTGTCTAAAAGAGTATGTTCAAAACATTATGTCAGAGTATTGTTCAGAGTTTTGAAGTATGGTTCAGTTTGATAATGTTATTTAAAGCATTAGGGTTCCGCTTGTGAAAATCAATTGAGTTATATGTGCATTTCAAATCTCAAGAGTGTATTTTTTTTTTTAAATTGTACTTGCAGATAATATATCAATTAGTAAATAAAAGTCATCTTACAGTAAGTGTACTTAAAGAGTACACTTTCATGACTATGTCTTAACATACTTAAAGGAATAGTTCAGAATTTCTAGAACAGATTTCTAGAAATTTAGCATTACATCACTTGCTCAACAGTGAATGGGTGCCGTCAGAATAAGAGTTCAAACAGCTGATAAAAGCATCACAATAATCCAGAAGTAATCCACACGACCCCTGTCCATCAATTAACACCTCGTGAAGTGGAAAGCTGCATGTTTAAATTTAACAAATCCATCATTTGGGTGTTTTAACTGCCACTTCTGAGTCCATAATCTATTAATGCATCTTCCAGTGAAAAGTCCATCCCATGTTTTCCTCTCACATCAAAATCCACCAACATACAGTATTTGTTTAGAACTGCTTTGGACAGTTTTCACGTGGAAACGGTTTGATCTGTGCATATTTCTCTCCTGATTCATACAAGATTATTTTTTCACTGGAGAAATCAATAATATCGATAGATGACTTACATTTTAGTCAAAAGCACCAGTTGGAAGTTAAAATTGTCTTAAAGATTAAAGCTTTTCAGTTAATTGATGGACAGGACAGGAGTCTTGTGGATTACTTGTGGATTATTGTGATGTTTTTATCAGTTGTTTGGATTCTGACGGCACCCATTCACTGCAGGGCATCCGCTAGTTGAGCAAGTGATGTAATGTTAAATTCCTCCAAATCTTTTCTCTTGAAGAAACAAACTTGTCTACATCTTAAACAGTTTTTCATTTTTGGGATGAACTGTTCCTTTAATAATGTCAAATTTAAATAATTTGGTTTTAATAATCTTTAAAGAAGTACACTTATTTTTTAGGTGCTAACTAACATACTGAATAACATGTTTGTTCCTTCACAAGGTTCTCTGACATATCAATAATAGAAGAATCAATTCAGACTAGAATGTGGTTGGTTCTTTAACAATACCCCACAGGCATGCATGGGTCTAGCTGAGTTATTGTTTTGTTATTCTTTGTGCCTTCAGGTTATGGGATCGGGCTGCCCCAGAACTCCCCTCTCACTCGCAACGTGTCTGAATATGTCAGCCGCTACAAGTCTGACGGTTACATGGACATGCTGCACGACAAGTGGTATAAAGTGGTTCCCTGTGGAAAGAGGGTTTTTGCCGTGACAGAGGTGAGCCATCAAAAAAGACAGTCTTAGAGCAAGCGTGTGTTTTTGTTCACAGGCGAGCAAGCGGCTTCTGCCCTTGACCAAGCTCCTCTCTGAGCTCTTTTCCCCTTGAAAAATCCTTTTGTTTGGAATTACTGTCTCCTGCAGTTTAACAGCCATTCTGTCAGAGCGACGTCGGGCCACCACAATCCATTTTCATTCCCGAGGGCTCCGTGTCAGCCGTACTGCCCCGCACACCTGAGGCTGTGAGCAGCAGCCGCCAGCGCACTCCATCAATGGAGCTTCAGTCAATAACCTCCCAGGAGTTGTAGCGCTCCTGTAAGACATTGTTTTGTACAGTCTGGCTTCATTACCTAACTGTGGTTATGAATGGGGGACTTCATGAGCACAAGCAATGACATTTGTTTTCGGCCCCTGTGCCAGCTGGAACTCAACTCACACTCCCCCCTCTCTCTTGCTCCGGAGCCAAGCTGTCCTGTCACCACAGACACCGCGCTCTAAAACCACTACTTTGCTGTGCAATAAATTCTCCAAACAAGCGGACAGGATCGACTGTGAGGTCCTCGCAGTCAGTCGCCCCCTTTGAATGTTTATTCTAGTGCTGTTTATAGTAAGAGCTTCAAATGCAAAAAGCGGCATTTTATCTCCTCAGCGTAATTCAGCCTTTATTAAATTAGTCAGAATTCTTCAAACAGCATCTTGGGTTGTGGCCAGATACAAAGATGCAGGGTTGAAAGCGATGGGGAATTCAAAGAAACAATCCAACATTAAGTGCTGCATCTGGCGTACTCTCAAAATAGATGAATAAATAAATAATGAGAAACAAATGCCAATATGTGTTCCTTAATACTACTTTGTTGTTCACAGCAAAAGCACTTCTTTGGTTTTTGTGCCAAGAGAGTGTATAAAGCCAAATACATATACATATTTGTCTAAAAGAGTACAGTCGAACCTTTATGTGGGAGAATTTGTAATATTTTTTTAATATGACATGATTGAAGGTAACGCATTACAAAAAGGTTAATGCATTATAATGGTTAAGTGCATCCTTGTGAAAAAGAACTATGGATAATTGTATTAAATGTGCACATCAAATCTTAAACATTAGGCAACATTAGCAATACATGTTTTAAAATAATTTAGTTACATTATCTATCTGTGCATGTAAAATTATAATTGTTCATGTTAGTTCACGGTGCATTAATTAAAAAAAAAAAATACAGCTTTTGATTTTAAATAAATATTATGAAATGTGGAAATGAACATTGATTGATCGTGGTATAGATAGGCTTGGGGTGAGTTAAAATGAGTTACTAATGTAATTACATGCTGATATTTTTAATACCTCTTTGTACAGCATGTATGTACACATTAAATGCATTGTATAAAATTATTAACTTAAAGGTTAGTACATAAAATGCATATATATGTGCATTTAGCCACTATCCCCCAGTACACTCTCTTGGAAAGGGACATCATGATAAAAGGCTGTAGCCAATCCTGTTATATGGTAAGAATGAACACATTCGCAGAAGAGGTATGATGGAGTGAACATGGGACTACAGTCTCAATGTGTGCAGTGTTGGGTGACCAATGAGTGTCTGATATTGCGAAACATGCCCCACACATATGAGGGACAGGAAGTGGAATATTTTCCCCTTTTCAACTACTCCAAGTCAGCATAACTTTCATTTCAATTATAACAGCAATACTTTATAAAATTGTGATTAGTTCTAGTCAGCAGGACTCCTTCTCCCTCCAGATCAAAGCCATTGCAGGGGGATGATGGATTCCTTTGTGTATGTTGGGGCTTCTAACACCCGAGGGGAAAATAACATTGGGTCAGGCACTGGAAGGTCTATTATACCTGGAGAGAGCTAAATATTTAACAAGAAATCAAGAACACTGGTAAAACATCTGCTGATATATTCAATTAAATATTGCTGATTTATAGGTTGCTTGCAAAAAAATGTATAGGTTGCTTGTCGTCAGCTTCTTAAAAATGGCTCTCAGTGGAGCCTAACTCTGACTGCTTGGTCACATAGGTACAAGAGATGCCATTGAAAAATATCTATAATCTGGATATCCATAGTAAATAATAAACAAATAATGGAACACAAATTGCCGTTCAAAAGTTTGAGGTCAATAAGATTTTTTAAATGTTTTTAAAAAGACTCATATCTCATATCAAGGCTCCATTTATTTGATCAATAATACAGTAAATATTGTGAAATATTACTATAGTTTAATATAACTGCTTTCTATATTGATATCTTTTAAAAATGATCAATGGTGCTTCAGAAATGATTCTAATTGGCTGATTTGGTGCTTAAGAACCATTTCTTCGTTTTATTATTATTATTAATGTTAAAAATATTTGTGCAGTGCAGCAAAAAAAAAAAAAAAAAGATAAGTTCTCAGGGGAAAAGGTGCAGTCGGTGACAGTACTGTGTTTCCACTCTGATCTTTTCTCTTGTGTTTTTATGCATTATTGTTCATGTGTGTGCAGACTCTGCAGATGGGTATCCAGCATTTCTCGGGGCTGTTTGTGCTGTTGTGTGTGGGGGTGGCAGGTGCTTTGCTCACTCTGCTTGGAGAGCACACTTTCTTCCGATTCATCCTGCCTCACCTCCGCCACCAGCAGAGATTCAAATACTGGCTCCACACCAGTCAGGTGAGCGCCTGTCTCAATATAGACAAACATACTGAAATAACCTTCAAAAACAGATCAGTGTATAAAGGCTGATAATGTTAAAGTAGTGTCAGTTAATTAAAGGAATTACTATTTTACTCTTATCCCTTTTAAATCTTATTCAAGAAGGCATGTTCCTGTTATAAACACAGATGCATCTGCTCCCTCTAGTGTTAGAAAGCTGAAAGCACAATTTAGGAGGTTAAACAGGTGCATCTAAAAAAAATATATATATCATGGAAAAGTTTTTTGTAATTTAATAATAAAGAAGCTAACCTTCTTATATTTTAGATTCATTGCACACAAACTGAAATATTTCAAGAGTTTTTAGTTTTAATTCTGATGGTTATGACTTACAGCTTAGGAAAATCAAAAATTCAGTATCTCAAAAAATGTGAATATTTTCTCAAAGATCATTCAAAGAAAGACTTACAAAACAAATATGTTCAAGATCTCCGAAGCAGGTTTAATTAAGCTCTTAGTACTTGGTTGGGGCTCCTTTTGCACAAATTACTGCTTCAATGCAGCGTGGCATGGAGGTGATCAGCCTGTGGCACTGCTGAGGAGTTACTGAAGCCCAGGTTGCTTTCATAGCTGCCTTCAGCTTCCCTGCATTGTTTGAAAGATGTTACTTATCTTCATCTTCACAATACCCCATAGATTCTCTGTGAGGTTCAGGTCAGGTGAGTTGGCTGGCTAATCAAGTACAGTAATACCATGGTCAGCAAACAACTTGGAAGTGGTTTTGGCACTGTGGGCAGGTCCTGCTGGAAAATGAAATCACCATCTCCACAAAGCTTGTCTGCAGATGGGAGCATAAAATGCTCCAAAATCTCCTGGTAGATGGCTGCATTCACTTTGGACTTGATAAAACCCAATGTGTCATGGCACCCAAATCATCTCAAACTTCAGAACCTTCACACTGGACTTCAAGCAGGTTGGATTCTGTGCCTCTCCACTTTTCCTCCAGACTCAAGACCTAGATTTCCAAATAAAATGCTAAATTTACTTTTATCTGAAAAGAGGACTGTGGACCACTGAGCAAGTCCAGTTCTTTTTCTTCTTACCCCAGGTGAAATGCTTCTGATGTTTTTTCTGGTTCAGGAATGGCTTGGTTCTAGGAATGTGACAGCTGTAGCCTTTTTCCTGAAAACGTCTGAGTGTGGTGACTCTTAATGCGCTGACTCCGGCTTCAGTCCACTCCTTGTGACACTCTCCTAAGTTCTTGAATCAGCTTTTACTGACAATCTTCTCAAGGCTGTGGTCATCCCTGTTGCTTGTGCACCTTTTCCTACCACACTTTTTCCTTCCAGTCAACCTTCTATGAATATATTTTGATACAGCACTCTGTGAACAGCCAGCCTATTCAGCAATGACCTTCTTCGTTG
>NW_020527854.1:62500-73235 GCF_003368295.1 Carassius auratus
TGCTATTTTGAGTTTCCTATACAGCCATTGACAGCAATAGTGAGACATGAATTCAAATTAGAGAATAATCATTGATATTGTGGCCAGAAATTAAGAATAAATTCCAACAAATTATACAATTTTATTTCATTTCCATTCCCTCATTTCAGTTAAAGTGGCCACGGCTTAATGTGTTCCTTTTATTTTAAATAAATCAAGAAAACTAATTAGTACAACATAGCTATGATTTACTTCAACAAGTGAACAAATTAATAAGACATGGCCACAATATCTTTTTTTAGCAAGCAAGCAAGCGCAAGTTTGTGGGTTGGATTCCCCGGGAACAACATGATAAGTAAAAATGGTTAGCCTGAATGCACTCTAAGTTGCTTTGGATAAAAGCATCTGCTAAATGCATAAATGTAAAAATGAAACGGACTGTGTTTGGTCGTTTTACATGTTAATCGGGTTGCCTCTTCCTGTTTGAGTGGGCGGTTCCTGGCCAAAATAAGCTTCAATGGACCAAACTTTACATTTTAATTAAACCACTTCTTGTCTTGCTGTGGTGTACTTTTTCCACACTTATAATGTTTGAATAAATATAACGTTTGCTTGTGTGTTTTAACGGTGATAAAATATGATTCTGATTTGAGCTGTTTGATCTTCAAATGTCACAGCCCTATATATAATCTAAATGTTATCAAGTGTGAAAGAGTTATTGCATTTAAAATTATTAATAAACATTTTCAAATAAACATTTATCAGTGAAGTCAGTTTCACTTTTAGCAGTTGGTTTGCAACAGTCGATTTGTGAGGACATCTTTTGAAGTCACTCAGTCTGTGCTAGTTATTTTATTTAGTTATCGCCCTTTATGCTTGATTCAATGCCAAATTTATAAAACCAGTGTTTACTAAACAATGTTAAACTAGGTTAACAGTCTAAAATGTTGGTTGTAGCTGTCACACTCTTTCACTATTGCAAGATGATGGTGTTCTTGAATTCATTTTCAGACCAAACTTCAAAGTAAGTTTTTAGAGCAAACTGTCTGAGGGAGACTGTCAGGGGGCTGAGGAGGAGACTGTCAGACTGATAGACGAGCAGCCAGTTTCCATTGGGACACTGATGAACAATGACCTCATTATGTAGCGTTGCTGTGTTTTTTCAGAGAGTGAGCATGCTTGGCTGGGCATTAAGTCTTTGATAAAAAGGTTAGTGTCAGTGTTTGACAGTCTTCACTAGTCTTGGAGCTCAAGTGAGTTTCAGCCTAAATTCTTAGTTTGAATCAATGTAGCAACGCTGATTTGAGAAAAAGGCTAAATGAAAAATACCAATCAAAACACTTCAAAATGAGTGGTTAATCATTACCAGGTTTAATTCAAGTTTAATTCAAGTTTTTTGTCAAGATCACATAAAAAAAATATTTTGTTACATCGAGATCTTAAGAAAACAAGAATTATTTTGAAATCACAAGAAAACAATTTTGATACATGATGTAGCCCTTAGCTGTAGTGCTACCCTGCTGCTACAGTTTACACAACATGACCTGAGCGAGAGCTGCCATATGTAGATGCTTCATACCCCACACAGCCTGACACTCAATGCTTTCTGGAGAAAAATATGTCCATTATTAATAACTGTAGTTGCTAGCTCAAATCTTAATATACCAATCTTAACTGAACAAACAAAAACATTAACTATCACTTTAAAATGATTACTATCCATGCAACTGTATATGCAAGTGGGTGTGCTTATTTATAAGTTATTATAAGCTGTGAATAAAGAATGTAAAATGTAAACCTGGTGGGGACAGTAGTTCAGCTGAAGAAAGAAATGAGCAATGGGTATTCATGATCTATATCCAATATAGTGAGTAAGGGAATAGAGAATGTTTAGTGACAAATTTATAGATCTGATCTTACATCGGTTTTAATTATGCAACATGTCTAAAAACTAAAACAGAACACAAATCTAGAAACAGAGAGAATCAAGTGACTGAAAATTGCCAATCATCTATCCAATTTTTTTTTTTTTTTTTCAGAATACTATAGTACGTTAGTTAGTACTTCTCTACTGCTCAAAAACACAAAGACAAATAACACAGAGCCTGTAGCACACAAGCAATGACAGATAATGTACAAAAAGCAAGCAGTGTAGGTCTAACGAAATATCATGCGCAGTGAAGGACAGATGATGGCTGTGAGGAATAAATTCACACTGAGAAATTCAAATTACATTTTTATGATTTTTGTGAATGGTGCACATGCACAGGGAAATGAAAAGCACATTTTTTTAAAAGGTGGACTGTTTTAGTGGTGTGCATCAGCATAGTAACATGCTAACCTGCACTGAAATTACAAACCAAAACAGAACCATCAGCTGTGACACACTGCATATAAGACACAGGTAAAGCAGGGTTGACCAATCCTGTTCCTAGAAGGTTAATGTCCTGCAGAGTTTAGCTTCAACTCTAATTAAACACTTCTAAAATGAATCAAGGTCTAGAGGACCTCTATTAAAAACTTTCAGGCCAGTGTCTTGGAGAAGGTCAGAATTAAGCTTTGCGGGAAGCTGGCCCTCCAGAAGTAGTGAACATATCTCTAGCTCCAAATGAAAGCAGAAAAAAGTGAAAGGATTTTAGAGACAAAATTACCCAGCTTTTATTGATAATTGCTGTTATTAATTTTTTGTTGCTCATCAAACGTACATACTCACAGAAGCTGCAGACCTGCAGTAGGCAGATCTATGGCCTGGACAGTTTGAGGCCCCTGTTGTTCCTGTAATCACTTGGACCATCAATTAAAATTTTCATATTTATTTATGCTTTAATATTCACTACTGGTTGTCATACAATTACAGAAGAAAAATACAATTCACCCTTTTCTAAGATTCCAAGGGCCATTCAGCTATCTGAGAAGAAAAGACAACTTTTTGTGTATAACAATATTATTTATTATCACCATTTACTACATTTTATTTCATAAAAAAAATCATGAACTAGGTTGATTCCTCTTGATGACTCTCTTTTAACTGTTGTTCAGTCCTCATTTCAAAATGTTCCCGATCACTGAAAAAAAAAAAAACCTTAAGTTGGATAGTTGTAGAAAGAAATGATTACTTGTGAATGATGGCAGATGGTCATGTATGACCATGTTTTCCTTTATAATATCCTTACAGTACCTTAAGTAAATGAAAGGTCCTTGCAGAAATTTCTCCTCAGCCTCCAGGATGGACATATTTTCCACAAAAGCCAGGGCACAGATCATGGACTACCAGAGAAAGAATTGAGATTGATCACACACTAGTAGTCAAGTATCATTTCACGTTTAGCTTTTTACAACAAAATGAAAAGTGTCTCTTCTATAATAACCACAAAAAAACATTGTTTTTAGTGCAAATGGTCTCGTCTCACATTATATGGATAAACTATTTGATATTAAAACAATGTGAATCTAACATCATGCAGAGCACAGCTAACATATGAGACCAACTTCTAGAGAAAGTACATCCATGATGAATTTGATTGATTCACCCACACTGTGGGTGTGCTGTCCTGAAATGAAGTCAGGTGAGAGTGGATCGCATCATCTGCCCCTGATCTTCAGTGTATACCGGCTCAGGTCCTAACTTGTCAGAATGCTTGAGAAAAGTGTAAGGCCACTTCTAATTATTTTGACCACTGCCTTGTCTTTCAAAAGAAAGATAACATTTGTATTTGCTAAAATCTTTTAATTTCATTTAAATTGTATGAATGTACTGTAGGTTATCAAGAATAGAAATGTGAGTACTGCCATGTGAGATTTTTACAGAGGTGATTATGAAAACAATGACAAGGCATGATTTTCCCTTATCAGATTTGGTGACTGTCCTGTATATCTGTGGCTGTTCGTATCACAGTATAAAACTTTCTAGGACAGGGGTTCCAAACTTTGGCCCTCAAGGTCCACTTTCCTGCAGAGTTTAGCTCCAGCTTGATCAAAATTGCCTGCCAGTTACTTTCTAATAATCCCAAGGACCTTGATTAACTTGTTCAAGTGTGTTTGATTAGGGTTAGAGGAGCTAAACTCTAAAATTTCAAATACAGTAAGTCTGAAAGACTTGATTAGCTGGATCATTCAATGGTTTAATTATAGGGTTAAATCTAAACTCTGCAGGGCTATGGCCTTCCCGGGAACTGAGTTTGCTCCCCTGTGCTAGAGTATCTGTCTGAATATGCCTCTGATTGTACACATCAACACTCTACGATCCACAGACATGGATTTTTCTTCAGCTGCTACACAGATGACATGCAGCTATTCATCTAGTTCCAGCTCGACACCCCGCAGTGCATGGATCTATCCTTACCTGGCAGACGTCTCGCAGCCTGAGTGAAAGAACATCACCTTCAACTCAACCTAGCAGAGACAGAACTTGTCATCTTCTCAGCTAGCCCAGTGATTCAACATCAACCAAAACAGACATAAAGGTCATTCAAAAGTATGCTGTGAACACTTCTGCACATGAATAACAACTGCACTTACACTTAAAACCATTCAAAAACTACTATTTTATGTGTATTTTACGTGTTGCTTCACTCACCAGAAAAGTTGTATGATATAGAGGAAGTTAAATATTGACGTTTTTGATTGATTGATTGATTGATTGATGGATGGATTGACTCATTTAGTGGTGATCAGTTCCATTTAAATACAGAAATTACAGTACCACTATTAATGCAAACATTCAGCATAATTCCATACAATTTAGCCTTGTATAATTGAGACTCTTATTTTCGTGTTTCCCATTTCCTCGTTATGTCTGTAGTTCACTTCTTTGACTGATTACAAAATAATGTTGCCACTCACATTATTTATTTAAAAACATTTGTTTGACTTTCTTCAAAAACGACACAGCAACTTTGAGTGAAAAAATGAACGTATTATAATATTGCAAATTATGGTAATGGATGCAGTACATTGAATTTGGTTTGCAGTTTTACAACTTCTCTCCTCTGCCGTTAGAAGCAATGTAGGAAACATAATGGAATGTTTGTTTTGGTTTCTCAATCACGTTGACTGAATTGTTGCCTCCAGAAAACAATTTAAATGTAATTGCATCACTTCTGCATTTGTCAAGAACGAAATCCAAGGGATTCCGCGAGAGTTTCATAGGTGTGATGGCAAACATATTCCACAAGAGGTCTCCAGTGCTCTTCTGCAGGACTGAGCCTAAAACATTCAAGGGTTTGCCTAAATATGAGCTTGTGAATGAAACACCATTCCTTTCTTTTTTTTAATCACAGAAATTAAGATTCTTTAAGGATAAAGCCTCTTTTTTTGTGCGTGTGTGTGTGTTTTTTTTTATCAAGTCGAATAACGATAAAGGTCATTATAATAATAAATAGGCCTATGTTAACTTCCACACCAGCAGTCGATAATTTCCTGTTTATTATAAGCACATGCTTAAGTTTAATGCTGGAATTATTTAAACTCAGGTAGATACTTACTGGCTTCCAAATATTGTTTTTTATCATTCATAAGCTAAAAAAAAAAAAAAACTTCTGAAAATGACTCCAACAATACTGTACTGTTATAATTGTAGTGTCTCTATTTTCATTGAAAAAGAATTATTATTAAAATGTTATAGTTATTGTTACAGTAATCATCTTGAACAGGCCTTGGTAATAAAATGGCACTAAAATGGTCCATATATTTGTGCATGTGATTCAAGAGATGCAGTAGGTCTTTTTTCCCTTCTTTTCATTCTGTTTACCTCAACTTAAATCCCTCCTTAATCTTATCAGCAATGGTGCCACTATGATGTCATGCATCCGCCAAAGCAGGACACACAGCCAGAGAGCCGGATGCTCATGGAAAGAATGTAAAATACCAGTGGACTTAAACCTTGACTTATGAGCTTGTCCCTCACCACACGTTTTACAGCAGTTCTTATTTATTTCAAGTACATGGTCATATGAGATGTGATCTGAAGTGAGAGCTAGGCAAAAATCAATCATGATGCAATCATGCAGTGCTAGTCCATAAAATGAACCTGGGAGACCAGAGCAGCATATCTGGACACAATAATTAGGTCAGCTGTCAGAATACACACTGATCCCAAAAGCATTCAACTGAAAATATTCCAAAAAGGTTTTTTTTTTTTTTTTTTTTTTTTTTTAAGAGAGAATCTCTTGAATACTGTGACTTGGAGCACCTCATCCTCAATTTTGAGTCTGTAATGAGTCTGTATAAAATTGATGAGAGCGTGAAACATGTTGTGAAGGCAGTCGAGTCACATAAGGTGTGCGACTAATTGGCCAGAGAGAATGTGAGGAGTGAGGCTGAATGGCTGACTGATGATTTTATTAACTCTGCAGCTGGGCCCAGTCCGGAGGTGTGGGAGGACTGCCCAAGAGGCCACACACAGTCTCCTGGGAAACTAACGGTGAGCGCATTGCTCAGACGAGACCCCTTATTCTTTTAGTGTGGGAGAGGGGGAAATAGGGGGAGGAGCTGATTTTATTTTTATCTTTAGTTCTCTGGTATGGCACATTTGGAGCAATGGAGCAGACATTTTTGCAGTATAGTTTAGCATTTGTGTTTGCATTTAGTGTCCTGTTTCTTGTCAGATGATGATGGATTTAAGTAATTCAAAGATACATCACAAATGCAAATCATATAAAAAATTAATTGTTTTTTATTATTACAAATACATTTTATAGATTTTTCTGAGACTTAGAAATCATTGTAACAAAGTCTCATTATTAAGCTGAAATCTTAAATCCATTTTTTTTTTTTTTGCCATGAATAGTTAGTCTGTTACACATTATTAATATTCAAACTTGAATGTTGTGTCTGCCAGTGTGATTTAGTATGTAGTATGTAGTATGTAGGGTGACATTTTGTCATATATTCCATAAGAGAGAATATATATATAACAAATATATATATTCATAGAATATAACAAAATATTTTATTTTGGATGAGATTAATCACTATATATATATATATATATATATATATATATATATATATATATATATATATATATATATATATATATATATATATATATATAGTGATTAATCTCATCCAAAATAAAATATTTTGTTTACATAATATGTGTGTGTGTACTGTGTATATTTATTATGTATATATCAATATAACGTGTATATATTTTACAAAAAAAGTTGTTTATACTATTTTATGAAAAGGCATGTTTTGTTCATATCAAATTGAATAACTCTACGAAAATGCCATGATATCCATTTGTAGAAAATAAATTATATTTGTAACAATATTGTTTACCTTGAACATGTTTGAATGTTTTTGAAATTAATAAGACTACAGACATTTACTAATTAAAAGTTAATTAATAACATTAAAATGTTCTTAATAAATATTAATAAATTAATAACATTAATAAATATTAATGTTTTTTTTTCTGAAGACAGTAAAAAAGGTATTTATATATATATATAGCCTATATATATATATATATATATATATATATATATATATATATATATATATATATATATATATATATACTTCAACTGTTGATCATATGAAACATCCTTATTTGTTATCCTGGACCACAAAATCAGTCGTATGGGTTTTTTAAATTAAAATTTGTTGACATTATCTGAAAAAACTGAATAAATAAGCATTCCACTGATGTATGGTGGTTAGGATAGGACAATATGTGGCCGAGATACAACTTTTTGAAAGTCTAAAATCTGAGGTGCAAAAATAATAATAATAATGAGAAAATCGCCTTTAAAGTTGTCCAAATTAAGTTCTTAGCAATGCATAATAAAAAATAACGTTTTGATATAATTTAAGATAGTAAATTTACAAAATATCTTAATGGATCATGATCTTTACTTTATATCCTAATGATTTTTTGGCACAAAAGAAAAATAGATAATTTTGAACCACAATGCATTGTGGGCTATTGCTGCAAATATACCTGTGCCACTTGACCGTTTTTTTGGGCACATCTGTCCCCATTCGTATACATATTCATATAGTGTAACACTAAACAACAACAAAAAATTCCTGCATTTATTAGCCTATAAGCACCACCTGAAAACTGCATCTGAAACAAAAAACATATACTGTATATTCATTAAATATCGGGCCAATGGTTTATAATTAGCTTTTGCATTTTGCCAGATTTATAATAGGCTACGGGGTTATAAGTAGGCATATGATCAATCAAGTTTAATTCTGTGTGTTCTGTCTTCCTATTATAAAGCTAAACAGTCATCATCAAAATAACAAAAATGCTGCAGAAAACACCAAATAAGCCTTGACCAGGATCACTCATGGATGATGCGAGGTTCACTCAGGCGAAGAGCAGCGAGGAGCGCGCGTGCGTCTGCGATGATCTCACTGGAGGCGTGCTGCGCCATGTGCTGCTGGCTGCTTCTGACGGGAAACATACCTAGACACAAAGGAGCGCATGGTCCAAAAGCAGCCCCACCCCAGAAAAAAATAAACAAAGAATATAGGCATGTTTTTCTAATGTGGGTCCACCTAAGACATTTGGTCTGTTACAAACATCTCAGCGTGATGGAGCGGTCGATGCACATGCACAAAGAGAGGAACGAATTAACCCCTGCGGTCGGGAACGGAACTCACGCACAATCTATCGCGTCTCTTCATCTCTTTTGTTACACATTACGGGTTGATGACTGGAAATAAGCGGGGGTTAAGATGCTCTCCGCATGTTTGTGTTAAAAAGTGGACCGCCTCCTCCCTCATTTCTGTCCCCTCCCTCAAGAAACCCCCTTTCCAGTAGCCTTTTGTGTTCACGGTGCCCTACACAGTCCCTTGCATTCCTGTTTCGTTTACTATCCGTTCATCCGAGAGCTCTGTATTCGAGGTCTACATGAGAAAGTGACCCGATTGCGAGGAAATTACTCGCATCTACTTCTGGGTCTTTGCTACATTGAGGAAATATAAGTAGAGTGTCCAGCTCCATTCATACTTTTATCCGTTCACTTACCTTCAGCGGACAGGGGGGAAGTGAATACAAAGATATTGTGTTCAAGCGTGAAATGGATTAAGTCGCATTGAGGAAAGCTGGAGCACCACAGACGAACCAAGCGACGGCGAAGGGGTCGGAGGGAGTCGATGAATTTCCAAAATCAACGAGAAAGAGGTGAGATAGCAGTGTCTGTCTGATGGTGACCGAGTCTGTTCCTGGAAGCCCTTAAAAAGCAGACATGCTGAAACCTGACGTGTAGAATCAAGATTTCGTGCCGGGTTTGTATGTCTGCCTTTCTGAAATGCACATTAAATATCAAAAGTTCATTTTTAGCATCATAGGCTGGGTGTTTCTGTACGACATCCCAGAATAATGCATGACACCATTTCAGGAGAGAGGTGTCTATGTGAGATGGTAACTGACCACGAGGACATTTTGAAATGCAAAATCTGCAAGAGAAAAATAAAATCAGAGGAAACTGAAATATTCTACTTTAAGCGGGGCTTTCACATAATATGCTATATGCGCTATATATATTTAAAAAAGATTAAAATTATATTGTGAAATCGGGTATGCTCTATTTAACACAGATGACCCTCTTAATCCTCCTGGAATGTTATATCTCGGTTGTAGCCATGTGTCAGATCAGAGCACTGCTCAGTCACAGCAGTTCAGGACCATGTAGTGGACAGCGGCACAGCTGGTACAGTAGATCAGTGATTCAAGGGTGGGAATTGTGTGTGTGTGTGTGTGTTTGGGGGGGGGGGGGGTCTTGACCCTTTTTGACCCTCCCCCACAGAGAGTAAAAAGAAAAACAGATGGGGGCCCCTAAAAACTATTATTTTTCATAAATAATATGCATAATAAATGTAACAATTCAGTACAAAAACTTGAAAACAGAATTTGTTAACGCTTTTGTTACCAAAAAGTCAGATAAAATTAAGTCAAAGCTAAAAACATAAAAGAGCGCGCTAAATAGAAGCTCAGGAACAGAAGTTGAGTTCACCCAACAAGTAACCATAGCAACAGTATGTAGCTCAAGTTAGACATCAACCAATCATAAAGGTCTATTCACACCAAGGACGATAACTGTAAAGTCTTAATAGATGATAAATCACAAGTGGGTTCCCAAGGTAAAAACAGCTACATTGCTTTCATATTTTGAGAAATGAACTAATTTGGCTTTTCAATGTAGGGTTTTGCTTAAATTACACAACCCACTATTGTAGGTGCACTAATAAGATTCCTTCACTTCACTGCAGACATTTTACATTAGAGTCTGCAGACTTTCTTTCAAGTTATTTTCAAAAATCTCTTCTTCCAGTGTTGATTAAGGAACGAAAGGTTGGATCACTTAAATGAGTTGAAAAATCTATTTTCTCTACATTAAGTAGGCTACGTATTTATTCAGTACCAACTTCCCACCAGCTGTGACATATCGCTGAAGAGACTCACAGACAGACTTGATTGCTGCTTTATTGCTGATCTCCTTTTATTTGCCAGCCAATAGACTCCTTGACAGCACAAACTTGAGTCTGTTCATTCCCTGCCCTCTCCTTATCCCCCTTCTCTCTTCAGAGACAAATAAAGTAGCGCAGGATAAATAGTTCTCTCTCCCCTGAAAAGAGCCTTCTTTGTTTGTGCAGTGTGAGGCATGGAAGCCGATACGGCCAGCATGTGTCACACAGCTTTCATTAGCTGTCCGCCTGGAGAGAGATGAGGCTATTCAGACTATTGCCTGATATGTCAATACTGAATTCCACAAGGTAACTCCAGAAAGGGAAA
>NW_020527855.1:0-18120 GCF_003368295.1 Carassius auratus
TGGCTGGCTGGTTGTTCATCATTTCAATAGCGCGGTCAAGTTGGTTTTGTTTTCGATATTCGTGACACATTCAGCGGTTAACGCCAATAAACTCCAAACGAATTGCCCTAAAAAAAATCTAAGCAGTGTGACCGCCAAAAGGGCAAAGCTGAACATGTTTCACATCCTTCTTTTTCTATATTTTCCCTCGATATAATAAGCACGGCCCCATGCAAGCTGTCGCAATGTGCAAAAAGCCGGGAGAGAACGCTCTCAGCAGAGCCTTCAGTTAGGGACCGTGGGGAAAGTGCAAAACTTTCTTCGTTTTTTTGCTATAGCTCAGTAGGCGTTGTTTTTGTAATAGCTTTTTAGTTAAAGGGCATATAGACATGATAAACAGTGTCAATCAATAGTGGGGAACCGTGGACATTTTTAACAACCTTTCTTTTTACCACTACTGGTAGAAAAGGGAATTGCATGTCCAAAATTAACCTTCTTTTTGTAATAACTTTCTACAGAAGAAGAGATAGAGAGATGAAACCAGTGTCAATCAATAGAGGGAGAGAGTGGATATTTTTCACATCCTTTCATTTTACCCCAAGTGGCTGATAAGGGAATTGCATGTCCAAATTTAACCTTCTTTTTGTAATAACTTTCTACAGCAGTGAAACAGAGACTTGAAACGAGTGTCAATCAATAGTGGCGGACAGTGGACATTTTTCACATCCTTTCATTTTACCCCTACTGGTAAAAAAGGGAATTGCATGTCCAAAATTAACCTTCTTTTTGTAATAACTTTCTACAGCAGGGAGACAGAGACATGAAACCAGTGTCAATCAATAGAGGGGAGAGTGGACATTTTT
This sequence comes from Carassius auratus, assembly GCF_003368295.1. Taxonomy (NCBI): domain Eukaryota; kingdom Metazoa; phylum Chordata; class Actinopteri; order Cypriniformes; family Cyprinidae; genus Carassius; species Carassius auratus. The sequence goes on from NW_020527855.1 coordinate 843, forward strand.
CACAACCTTTCTTTTACCCCTACTGGTAAAAAAGGGAATTGCATGTCCAAAATAAACCTTCTTTTTGTAATAACTTTCTACAGCAGGGAGACAGAGACAAGAAACCAGTGTCAATCAATAGAGGGGGAGAGTGGACATTTTTCACAACCTTTCTTTTTACCCCTACTGGTAAAAAAGGGAATTGCATGTCCAAAAAAAATCTTCTTTTTTAATAACTTTCTACAGCAGGGAGACATAGACATGAAACCAGTGTCAATCAATAGAGGGGAGAGTGGACATTTTTCACAACCTTTCGTTTTACCCCAAGTGGTATTAGGGAATTGCATGTCCAAAATAAACCTTCTTTTTGTAATAACTTTCTACAGCAGTGAGACAGAGACATGAAACCAGTGTCAATCAATAGAGGGAGAGTGGACATTTTTCACAACCTTTCATTTTACCCCAAGTGGCTGATTAGGGAATTGCATGTCCAAAATAAACCTTCTTTTTGTAATAACTTTCTACAGCAGTGAGACAGAGACATGAAACCAGTGTCAATCAATAGAGGGGGACAGTGGACATTTTTCACAACCTTTCTTTTTTACCCCTACTGGTAAAAAAGGGAATTGCATGTCCAAAATTAACCTTCTTTTTGTAATAACTTTCTACAGCAGTGAGACAGAGACATGAAACCAGTGTCAATCAATAGAGGGGGAGAGTGGACATTTTTCACAACCTTTCTTTTACCCCTACTGGTAAAAAAGGGAATTGCATGTCCAAAATAAACCTTCTTTTTGTAATAACTTTCTACAGCAGTGAGACAGAGACATGAAACCAGTGTCAATCAATAGAGGGGAGAGTGGACATTTTTCACAACTTTTCTTTTTACCCCTACTGGTAAAAAAGGGAATTGCATGTCCAAAATAAACCTTCTTTTGTAATAACTTTCTACAGCAGGGAGACAGAGACACGAAACCAGTGTCAATCAATAGAGGGGAGAGTGGACATTTTTCACAACCTTTCTTTTACCCCAAGTGGCTTAAAAGGGAATTGCATGTCCAAAATTAACCTTCTTTTTGTAATAACTTTCTACAGCAGGGAGACAGAGACACGAAACCAGTGTCAATCAATAGAGGGGGAGAGTGGACATTTTTCACAACCTTTAGTTTTACCCCAAGTGGCTTAATTAGGGAATTGCATGTCCAAAATAAACCTTCTTTTTGTAATAACTTTCTACAGCAGGGAGACAGAGACATGAAACCACTGTCAGTCAATAGAGGGGGACAGTGGACATTTTTCACAACCTTTCTTTTTACCCCTACTGGTAGAAAAGGGAATTGCATGTCCAAAATTGACATTCTTTTTGTAATAACTTTCTACAGCAGGGAGACAGAGACATGAAACCACTGTCAATCAATAGAGGGGGCAGTGGACATTTTCACAACCTTTCTTTTACCCCTACTGGTGAAAAAGGGAATTACATGTCCAAAATAAACCTTCTTTTTGTAATAACTTTCTACAGCAGGGAGACATAGACACGAAACCAGTGTCAATCAATAGAGGGGGAGAGTGGACATTTTTCACAACCTTTCTTTTTACCCCTACTGGTAAAAAAGGGAATTGCATGTCCAAAATAAACCTTCTTTTTGTAATAACTTTCTACAGCAGTGAGACAGAGACATGAAACCACTGTCAATCAATAGAGGGGGACATTGGACATTTTTCACAACCTTTCTTTTTTACCCCTACTGGTAAAAAAGGGAATTGCATGTCCAAAATTAACATTATTTTTGTAATAACTTTCTACAGCAGTGAGACAGAGACATGAAACCAGTGTCAATCAATAGAGGGAGAGAGTGGACATTTTTCACAACCTTTCATTTCACCCCAAGTGGCTGATTAGGGAACTGCATGTCCAAAAATAAACCTTCTTTTGTAATAACTTTCTACAGCAGTGAGACAGAGACATGAAACCACTGTCAATCAATAGAGGGGGACAGTGGGCATTTTTCACAACCTTTCTTTTTTACCCCTACTGGTAAAAAAGTGAATTGCATGTCCAAAATTAACCTTATTTTTGTAATAACTTTCTACAGCAGTGAGACAGAGACATGAAACCACTGTCAATCAATAGAGGGGGAGAGTGGACATTTTTCACAACCTTTCTTTATACCCCTACTGGTAAAAAAGGGAATTGCATGTCCAAAATAAACCTTCTTTTTGTAATAACTTTCTACAGCAGTGAGACAGTTACATGCAACCAGTGTCAATCAGTAGAGGGAAAGAGTGGACATTTTTCACAACTTTTCTTTTTACCCCTACTGGTAAAAAAGGGAATTGCATGTCCAAAATAAACCTTCTTTTTTAATAACTTTCTACAGCAGGGAGACAGAGACATGAAACCACTGTCAATCAATAGAGGGGGACAGTGGACATTTTTCACAACCTTTCCTTTTATCCCTACTGGTAGAAAAGGGAATTGCATGTCCAAAATTGACATTCTTTTTGTAATAACTTTCTACAGCAGGGAGACATAGACACGAAACCAGTGTCAATCAATAGAGGGAGAGAGTGGACATTTTTCACAACCTTTGGTTTTACCCCAAGTGGCTTATAAGGGAATTGCATGTCCAAAATTATCCTTCTTTTTGTAATAACTTTCTACAGCAGGGAGACAGAGACACGAAACCAGTGTCAATCAATAGAGGGGGAGAGTGGACATTTTTCACAACCTTTCGTTTTACCCCAAGTGGCTTATTAGGGAATTGCATGTCCAAAATAAACCTTCTTTTTGTAATAACTTTCTACAGCAGGGAGACAGAGACATAAAACCACTGTCAGTCAATAGAGGGGGACAGTGGACATTTTTCACAACCTTTCTTTTTACCCCTACTGGTAGAAAAGGGAATTGCATGTCCAAAATTGACATTCTTTTTGTAATAACTTTCTACAGCAGGGAGACATAGACACGAAACCAGTGTCAATCAATAGAGGGGGAGAGTGGACATTTTTCATAACCTTTCGTTTTACCCCAAGTGGCTTATTAGGGAATTACATGTCCAAAATAAATATTCTTTTTGTAATAACTTTCTACAGCAGTGAGACAGAGACATGAAACCACTGTCAATCAATAGAGGGGGCAGTGGACATTTTTCACAACCTTTCTTTTTACCCCTACTGGTGAAAAAGGGAATTACATGTCCAAAATAAACCTTCTTTTTGTAATAACTTTCTACAGCAGGGAGACATAGACACGAAACCAGTGTCAATCAATAGAGGGGGAGAGTGGACATTTTTCACAACCTTTCTTTTTACCCCTACTGGTAAAAAAGGGAATTGCATGTCCAAAATAAACCTTCTTTTTGTAATAACTTTCTACAGCAGGGAGACATAGACACGAAACTAGTGTCAATCAATAGAGGGGGAGAGTGGACATTTTTCACAAACTTTCTTTTTACCCCTACTGGTAAAAAAGGGAATTGCATGTCCAAAATAAACCTTCTTTTTGTAATAACTTTCTACAGCAGGGAGACATAGACACGAAACCAGTGTCAATCAATAGAGGGAGAGAGTGGACATTTTTCACAACCTTTCATTTTACTCCAAGTGGCTGATTAGGGAACTGCATGTCCAAAATTATCCTTCTTTTTGTAAAAACTTTCTACAGCAGGGAGACAGAGACACGAAATCAGTGTCAATCAATAGAGGGGGAGAGTGCACATTTTTCACAACCTTTCGTTTTACCCCAAGTGGCTTATTAGGGAATTGCATGTCCAAAATAAACCTTATTTTTGTAATAACTTTCTACAGCAGGGAGACAGAGACATGAAACCACTGTCAGTCAATAGAGGGGGACAGTGGACATTTTTCACAACCTTTCTTTTTACCCCTACTGGTAGAAAAGGGAATTGCATGTCCAAAATTGACATTCTTTTTGTAATAACTTTCTACAGCAGGGAGACATAGACACGAAACCAGTGTCAATCAATAGAGGGGGAGAGTGGACATTTTTCACAACCTTTCGTTTTACCCCAAGTGGCTTATTAGGGAATTACATGTCCAAAATAAACCTTCTTTTTGTAATAACTTTCTACAGCAGGGAGACAGAGACATGAAACCAGTGTCAATCAATAGAGGGGGACAGTGCACATTTTTTACAACCTTTCTTTTTACCCCTACTGGTAGAAAAGGGAATTACATGTCCAAAATTAGCCTCCTTTTTGTAATAACTTTCTACAGCAGGGAGACAGAGACATGAAACCAGTGTCAATCAATAGAGGGGGAGAGTGGACATTTTTCACAACCTTTATTTTTACCCCTTAATGACTTTTCTTCAACAGTTTTGATTCAACATATTGGTTGATCAAAACATACTTTAACATTACGACAGAAATTTTTATTTAGTTATATTCATTAACTTTCAGTAGTTTTTTTTTTTTTTTTTTTTTTTTTGCAACACATTATTTGTATTTATTAATTTATTCTCTGGAAAATTGAATTTGTGTGTATGTGTGTGTGTATATGTACATGATAAGATTTTTTAAGTATATGTTTTAAGATTTAAGAGAGAGGGACACATTAATATTTCCTGTTCATAAATGTAGGGGTGTAGTTAAAATCAATCTCGGCCAATACAGGAAAACATTTGCAAATTTACAAATAAAATATAAAAGATAAACACACACGCACACACACACACACACACATATTTATATATATTTGAACATCACTATTAAAAGAAAAAAATACAAAATTTGTTTTTAAAATAAAACATTAATTAACATTTAAAATTTATTTTATAATATGAAATTTAGAGGTAACGGTTCGGGGCAGCCACCAGCCATTGGAAAGCACCCAAAAAATTATAATTATGATTATGTTATAATATATGTTTTAAGCTTACTAATATTTTACATTTTGTGGGGGGTTTAAATAAATAACACAAGGATCTTGGTAAATATCTAATGTTTGAATACTTAAATGCATTTTTCAATTGTTTTTTGGTTGTGGGACATTACTTGGCACCAATTCTGTGCTGCTCATATTCATATCAGACATTTTAGTTGACAGATGAAGGCTGTGATACTGTAGGTGTTCACTAGATGGATAGGATAAGAAATGTGAGCAAGGTCCTGCTAAATTCAAGAAGATACAATGACCAACAAATACATAAATTATGTTAGTATGTACTGTAAGTATAGTATTATTTCTGCACTACTAGATCATTAAAATAATTTAAATAATGTTTTTACATAATTACAAGTTTTGGTAGTATTTTAAAAATAAGTCTAATTTGTTAACGCTATTTAATGCATTACTATACATTAACTGAATATGAACAATATATATTTTTAGAGCATTTATCAATCTTTTAATGTTACTTGATTTATTTTTGTTCATGTTGATTCACGGTACATTAACTTATGTTAACAGATACACAAATGAAAATTAATAATGTATTTTTAGTATGTAATTATATAATTAATGCTATAAAAAATATTGTTCAAGTTAACATGCACAGTTAAGTACTGTTAACATATTAAAGGAACATTCCACTTTTTTGGAAATAGGCTCATTCTCAAACTCCCAGTTTATACCATTTTTGAATCCATTCAGCCAATATCAGGTTTTGAGACCAGCAGCATGGCATTCAGAAATGACCAAAGAGTATGGGTATTTTTCCTATTTAAAACTTTCCTCTTTTGTAGTTCTATTTTGTACTAAGACCGGTGGAAAATGTAAAGTTGTGATTTTCTAGGGTGATATGATTAAAAACTATACTTATTCTGGTGTAATAATCAAGGAACGGTGCAGCCATAACATGAGTGCAGCCATTGCAGTGATATCACTGCAGTAAAACTCAACTCATTAACTCTGGGGGAGTTGGAGAATGAGCATATTTCCAAAAAAGGGGAGTGTTCCTTTAAACCTTATTGTAAACCATTATCAAAGGTTTATATTTTGTTGTCTGTGTGCATGGTGTTTAACCATTTCATTGCTGTAACCCTTAAAACCAGACTGCCAAACGGTTAATATCAATGCATGCACACCTCTTTCCCAATGACACTAGAGGATGGTGGTTGCACTAGTGACTTGGGCTCGTCATTGCAGCTTGAAGCATTTTGTACTTTAATTTAGTAATGGCATTTTCCACCAGGGAGATGTAATAGCAGTGTCAGTTAATAGAGGGAGACAGTGATCAACTTACACAACCTCACATTTAATCCTTACTGTTGCACAAGGTAGTTGCATTTACAAATTGTACCTTATTTACATCCTGACAATTACGAAATTTATGTAATGCAGAATGATCCTGTTAATACTGTAAACTAATTTGAAACGACAACAGCCAACAGTACAATAGCCTTTTTGACTGAACTGGTATTTAATACACTGATCATAAATTTATACTGATTTTAAAATTGACTGATTTTAACATTTATAAGGAGCTGATCAAAACAAAAAACAACAACAACAACAAAAAAAAACATTCAAGAGTAAACAATATATTTTAACACCTACACTTGTAAAGTACTTTTTACTTATAGAAAACACACAATCACTTTCTCGTCTTCCATTTTTGTACCTCTTTTTTAATCATTCCGAGACAGACAGAGTGGTACCATTTTTCACAGTTGCTGCACTGAATCTAGTGGAAATAAAAATTGTCACAAGTAAACTTAATTTTTAATTATATTGAACATATGTTACGTTCGGGAACCCAGGGAAACACAGGAGACGAGAGATCCAAACACACTGTGAGTTTAATGGGTAATCCAAATTCAGAATCCAACAAGCAGGGGTCAAAACCAAAAATCCATCCAAACAAACAAACAGGAATAGGAACAGGAATAGAACTTGAAACTCGTAAGGTGAGGAAACTGGGTGACAGAAAGAAAGGACTCCATGAAAACAAACAGAAACAGACCGGTTAATATAGGCAGGGTAATGACTATCAAGTGAAGACACCTGAGTGCAATTAACAGAAGTGCAATTACTGTGATGAAGGGACAAGGCTTTGTGGGAATTGTAGTGCCTGCGGTGAGGTGCCTATGGGGAAGTGAGACCACTAGTGGAGACTCAGGGAAACAGAGACCAGACAGCCTGACAACATATTAAGTTAAAAATAAACTGTAATTCATTCTTTTATTACTACATTATTAAGATATTAATAGTAATTTCAGCTTAAAATCATCAAATTGAAATATAGACAATTGAACAAACAGTAAAAATAATAAAACCTTTTGATCTGTATTGACCTAATACAAAATACTACTTAATATTTGATTTAAAGTCATTTCTGTATTAACTGCATACTAATTATCGGCATAATAATTATCTATATAGTTGAAATAATTTAACATTTCAGTTCTACAGATTGTATAATACCTCATCTTCATGGGGAAGTTGTGGCCTAGTCCCAACTGCTCCCCGGGCGCTGCAGCATAAATGGCTGCCCACTGCTCCGGTGTGTGTTCATGGTTTGTGTGTGTGCACCTTGGATGGGTTAAATGCAGAGCACAAATTCTGAGTATGGGTCACCATACTTGGCTGAATGTCATGTCACTTTACTAATTACTAATTTACTCAATGAAGGAGCCATGCTTCCAACTGGACACTCTTTTCCACACAGGGAGCAATGCTGTTCGGGTTGAATACTGAAAATACAATATCACAAATCAAAGTTTTATTTTAACCATTTGGTCAGAAAGACAGACAGACCGACCAGTGTATCGACAAACAGATAGACAGACAGACAGACAGACACTAACCTAAAGGATTATTAGGAACACCATACTAATAATGTGTTTGACCCCCTTTCATCTTCAGAACTGCCTTAATTCTATGTGGCATTGATTCAATAAGGTGCTGAAAGCATTCTTTATAAATGTTGGCCCATATTGATAGGATAGCATCTTACAGTTGATAGAGATTTGTGGGATGCACATCCAGGGCACGAAGCTCTCGTTCCACCACATCCCAAAGATGCTCTATTGGGTTGAGATATGGTGACTGTGGGGGCCATTTTAGTACAGTGAACTCATTGTCATGTTCAAGAAACCAATTTGAAATGATTCAAGCTTTGTGATATGGTGCATTATCCTGCTGGAAGTAACCAGCAGAGGATGGGTACATGGTGGTCATAAAAGGATGGACATGGTCAGAAACAATGCTCAGGTAGGGCGTGGCATTTAAACGATGCCCAATTGGCACTAAGGGGCCTAAAGTGTGCCAAGAAAACATCCCCCACACCATTACACCACCACCACAAATTGTAGCTTATTTTTTCTATTTGTAGTGGAGATGCGTGTAGTGGACTGTTGGAAGACCATTTCAGGTGACTACCTCTTGAAGCTCATCAAGAGAATGCCAAGAGTGTGCAAAGCAGTAATCAAAGCAAAAGGTGGCTACTTTGAAGAACCTAGAATATGACATATTTTCAGTTGTTTCACAATATTTTGTTATGTATATAATTCCATATATAATTCCACATTTGTTAATTCATAGTTTTGATGCCTTCAGTGTGAATCTTCAATTATCATGAAAATAAAGAAAACTCGTTGAATGAGAAGGTGTGTCCAAACTTTTGGTCTGTACTGTACATTAAATAGATATAAAAATAAATATAAAATAGGTACATATACATAGTGTTCTTTATAAGTGGATAGCATGTTCTATCTACTAAATCAGAAAGATGTATTTTAATGTTGTCTCATAACATTTTTTTCAGGTACCTTTATTTGTAATTGCATAGACATAAAACCATACATTGTTGACAAGGATTGTGCTATATGTAGTGAAGTGAAGTAAAGCAACATGATGGTGAAGTATAATAATAACAAATACTTGGAATTTGTGGAGTTTATCCCATCCACGTGCACCTGGCATATACTTTGTATATTTACACATTACTCCTGTCATTGTGTCAACAGTGTATGGTTTATATCTATCCTTTATGTTTTTGTAAGCATAATGAACTCTTAACTCTACTTATCACAGTTTTGTTAGTTTGGACTAAGTCTGTCTTTCATACTTTGTCATTTGACCTATATTTTGTCTCACATTTTGATTACATAAGTTCACCTGTGGTGTTGCTAATTATTTCATTTGTTCTGTCTACGTTACGTTCTTGTCCTTTTAGTTTGACTTTGTCGGGTAATGTTTTAGACCTCATGACTGCTATCTGTGGATACCCTTTTCCTATGTCATGTGGAATAAATACCTTCTGAATCTTCTCCTATTTGCACCTTTTTCTACAACCTAGCTTCAGTGTGAAACTACAAAATATAAGGTTCTTTAAAAGTTTAAGATCTTAAGAACTACCATCACCATGTTTCAAGTAAAACACTTTATTAGTAATATGTAGTAACCAAACCACAATAAAATAAATATTCATTCAATTAAATACATGTAATTAATTAAAATAATTAGTAACACTATATTTCAGAGTCTATTAATTAACTAGTTGCTTATAAGTATGCATATTTATAGAATATTAGCCATTTATTAGTAGTAAGCACATATTAACAGAGGTGTAAAATACTTGAGTAATTTTACTTGAGGCAGCAAAAGTTTCGTTTCACCCGCAAAAAAAAAAAAAGTTTATTTATTATTTGTTCTGTTTTGATAGAGCCATTAGCTATGATATACTGAATGCACAAAATAGTGCAAATAAAATCTGTGATGAAAATTTAAATACTATTAATATTTTTGTGGGACTTTTTTCTCATGAATCTAATTAGTCACAAATAACAATTTATCAATATTTGCTAGGAAAAAACTATAAATGCCCAAAATAAAAATTGAAAAGATTAATTGTCCTTTTAGACAGTGACGCTGAATAGACAACACAAATAAAATGGACTTTAAAAACGTTAACGTTTTTTTGTATTAATTCTATGACTCTACTCATTAATTGAACACATTCTAGTATTCTGTTTCGAATATATTTCTAGCCTCTCCATCACATCTTGCTCTTCTGTCACAGTCTTATGTCTTTCTGTCACTGTCTTCTGTGAGTGTTGTGTTTGTTTGGTGCCATGTGCTCTATCCTGTCTTTTTGTGATCCCACCCACCTTGTTACCTCATTATTGTTTAGTTGCTCCACCTGTGTTTCTCAATTGCTCCCGGACTCATTACCTTCACTCCGCACAGCTGTTTCATCCACTCACACACTTACACAATGTAGCAGAAATGAGTCGAACCAGACAAATTAAAGAGTCTATCAGAGCTGTGTGCATTGAAACGAGAGCCGAACTCCTCAGGAAGTCATAAATCAGTTCTAGTGCCACAAGAACCAAGCAAGATAACCAACCAACCAACTTGTTCACACAACAGCTTTCAACATTAACACCAATAGAACAATTATTGACAATTTTAATTCGAAGAAGACATTGTCAAATTTATTGTTCGTGATTGAAATGCAACGCTGGACATCACATGTAAACCCAGGAGATCAAGTTAAATACTTGCATTGACTTCCCCCCACCCAGCAGAACCAGACTGAAATTCCTAAGGGGGAAGGGCTTTAAACCTTTGTCTTCACAGAAAAGTCCCTTTGCCAGAGAATGGCAAAGAAACTGCTTTTTGTACATTATATATGGACCAGAATGAACTCAAAAAGACTTATAAATGAATCGTTCCATTGCTTAACTCCATATTCATTTATGTGTAACCCACACCTTTGACTATCATGTATAATCACTTATTGTGTATGTCTTTTGATAACTATAGGATACATAGTCATGTCTAGAATTGATATAATCAAATTTTCTTGCTTGATATTGTCCTGACAATCATTTATTTGTAAAATATATCATAATCATGTTATAGGAATCATGTCCAAAATTAGACCCTGTGAGGCAAGAACCACATGCCTGGTAAGATAAACAAATGATTTATGATACCCCAGAGCCAAGACCATATCTGATTGGTCAAGGCAACATTTGAGGGGTGGCCAACAAGGAAGTTTAAATACTTTGGACACCATGAAATTTTGCTTTTAGTCTGCTTTTAGTCCCTTGCTGCTGCTATTAGCCATGTCTGTTTCTAGTCTCTAGCTATGCTTCTGCTAGCTTGTAGCTTCTAGCCATGCGGTTTAGTCATCACTGTTTGAGCGCAGTTCCTGCGTGCTTCGGCCTGCCTGCTGCTAATATGCCACGATAAGAAGGAACACAACCTAGTCTCGTCAAACTTTATTTCTTTTCTTTTTCCGTTTGAGAGTTTCGTGTTCTGAGTTAAGTTTTGTAACGTCGAGTCTCCGAAGCCTGACCTCGGATGCCCGTTCAACTTCGACCAGCGCACACGACTCTGCACTTTCAGCCAACGCCCAACAACCACGGGCTTCCCAAGACATCACTTCACTACTGAACTTCCAGCCAATCAGCGACACCGGGATACCCCTTTCAATGGGAGTCCCTTTCACAGAAAACGAAGGCAACGTATCCCCAGATATTTGTTGTGCTGGTGTATCTAATATAATTTTAGTCACATTGAGGAACTCAATGCGAGGGCTAATTACGTGATTGATGGTTGTTCATGTCTATGCAATTTAACGTATTGCTGTAAACTTGGAATTCCATATTTCCATTCTCTTAAACTCATCTTTTCCTAACTTTCGATCTTCCTGCAACTTGTGTGAAAGTGTGAGTGCGTGCGTTTATGTGTTAGATTAGTTTATATGTCTTAGATTTATCTAATAAAGCCTTATTCATATTGAAAAGAGAAGTATCTTGTGTTTTGTGCTTCCAAATTAATGTCTTAAACTGCCGATCTTGTTACTGTTCTAATTAATAGTGTTTTCACTATAGTTTGGATATTAGTATCCAGCGCAGATTTGATGTTAAACGGCTAGTTCACTGAATCGCAGGGCGTCTCCGTGAACAGCCGTGAAACAGTGATTCTGTTCAAATTCCCTTTAAAATCTTAAATGATTCCCTTTGAGCTAAATTGACCTGTTTCCGTTACAACAAACACACCTGGTGCCCATTGTCAATGAGTATATATTCTCCACTCTCTAACCACTCTGTCAGGCTGTATTAATTGTGTAATGTAAATTGTGATTTGTAAATGTTCCTGGATACTCGTGTTTTTGCATCTTGGCTGCGTCTGCTCTTGTCTCCGTGATTTGTTTCTGTTTTGTTTTGCCTTGTTGGCCTTTTTGTTCTCATTTATTAAAAAGTAATTTATTCCCTGCACTTGGACCCAGACCCTGTTTTTTCCACTGCTCCGTTTCTACCACGCCCTGACATCTTCAAAGGGATAGTTCACCCATAAATGAAAATTCTTTCACCATTTACTGACCTCTGTCATCCCAGATGTTTATGACTTTCTTTCTTCACATGAACACAAGCAAATAATTTTTATTTTTATTTTGAAAATGCAATTCTCTAATCAGCCACTAGGGTTAGAATGAAAGGTTGTGAAAAATGTCCACTCTCTCCCTCTATTGATTGACACTGGTTTCATGTCTCTATGTTCCTGCTGTAGAATGTTATTATAAAAAGGAGGTTAATTTTGGACATACAATTCCCTTTCCTAGCAGTAGGGGTAAAAAGAAAGGTTGTGAAAAATTTCAACTGTCCCCCTCTATTAAATTACACTGGTTTCATGTATCTGTCTCACTGCTGTAGAAAGTTATTATAAAAAGGAGGTTAATTTTGGACATGCAATTCCCTTCCTACCAGTAAGGGTAAAATTCAGGGTTGTGAAAAATGTCCACTCTCTCCCTCTACTGATTGACATTGGTTTCATGTCTCTGTCTCCCTGCTGTAGAATGTTATTACAAAAAGGAGGTTAATTTTGGACATACAATTCCCTTTCCTAGCAGTAGGGGTAAAAAGAAAGGTTGTGAAAAATTTCAACTGTCCCCCTCTATTGATTGACACTGGTTTCATGTATCTGTCTCTTTGCTGTAGAAAGTTATTACAAAACGAAGGTTAATTTTGGATATGCAATTCCCTTTTTTACCAGTAGGTGTAAAAAGAAAGGTTGTGAAAAATGTCCACTGTCCCCCTCTATTGATTGACAGTGGTTTAATGTCTCTATCTTCCTGCTGTAGAATGTTATTACAAAAAGAAGGTTAATTTTGGACATACAATTCCAGTTCCTAGCAGTAGGGGTAAAAAGAAAGGTTGTGAAAAATTTCAACTGTCCCCCTCTATTAAATTACACTGGTTTCATGTATCTGTCTCACTGCTGTAGAAAGTTATTATAAAAAGGAGGTTAATTTTGGACATGCAATTCCCTTTCCTACCAGTAAGGGTAAAATTCAGGGTTGTGAAAAATGTCCACTCTCTCCCTCTACTGATTGACACTGGTTTCATGCACCTGTCTCACTGCTGTAGAAAGTTATTACAAAAAGAAGGTTCATTTGGACATGCAGTTCCCTTTTTTACCAGTAGGGGTAAAAAGAAAGGTTGTGAAAAATGTCCACTCTCTCCCTCTACTGATTGACACTGGTTTCATGCACCTGTCTCACTGCTGTAGAAAGTTATTACAAAAATAAGGTTAATTTTGGACATGCAATTCCCTAATAAGCCACTTGGGGTAAAACGAAAGGTTGTGAAAAATGTCCACTCTCCCCCTCTATTGATTGACACTGGTTTCATGTCTATGTCTCCCCTGCTGTAGAAAGTTATTACAAAAATAATGTACATTCTGGACATGCAATTCCCTTTTCTACCAGTAGGGGTAAAAAGAAAGGTTGTGAAAAATGTCCACTGTCCCCCTCTATTGATTGACAGTGTTTTTTTGTCTCTGTCTCCCTGCTGTAGAAAGTTATTACAAAAAGAAGGTTCATTTTGGACATACAATTCCCTTTTCTACCAGTAGGGGTAAAATTCAGGGATGTGAAAAATGTCCACTCTCTCCCTCTAATGATTGACACTGGTTTCATGTACCTGTCTTACTGCTGTAGAAAGTTATTACAAAAAGAAGGTTCATTTTGGACATGCAATTCCCTTTTTTAACAGTAGGGCTAAAAAGAAAGGTTGTGAAAAATGTCCACTCTCCCCCTCTATTTATTGACACTGGTTTCATGTCTCTGTCTCCCTGCTGTATAAAGTTATTACAAAAAGAATGATAATTTTGGACATGCAGTTCCCTAATCAGCCACTTGGAGTAAAATGAAAGGTTGTGAAAAATGTCCACTGTCCCCCTCTATTGATTGACAGTGGTTTAATGTCTCTATCTTCCTGCTGTAGAATGTTATTACAAAAAGGAGGTTAATTTTGGACATACAATTCCCTTTCCTAGCAGTAGGGGTAAAAGAAAGGTTGTGAAAAATGTCCACTGTCCCCCTCTATTGATTGACACTGGTTTCATGTATCTGTCTCTTTGCTGTAGAAAGTTATTACAAAACGAAGGTTAATTTTGGACATGCAATTCCCTTTCCTACCAGTAAGGGTAAAATGAAATGTTGTGAAAAATGTCAACTGTCCCCCTCTATTGATTGACACTGGTTTCATGTCTCTGTCTCCCTGCTGTAGAAAGTTATTACAAAAAGAAGGTTAATTTTGTACATGCAATTCCCTTTCTACCAGTAGGGGTAAATTCAGGGTTGTGAAAAATGTCCACTCTCTCCCTCTACTGATTGACACTGGTTTCATGCACCTGTCTCACTGCTGTAGAAAGTTATTACAAAAAGAAGGTTCATTTGGACATGCAGTTCCCTTTTTTACCAGTAGGGGTAAAAAGAAAGGTTGTGAAAAATGTCCACTCTCTCCCTCTACTGATTGACACTGGTTTCATGCACCTGTCTCACTGCTGTAGAAAGTTATTACAAAATAAGGTTAATTTTGGACATGCAATTCCCTAATAAGCCACTTGGGGTAAAACGAAAGGTTGTGAAAAATGTCCACTCTCCCCCTCTATTGATTGACACTGGTTTCATGTCTATGTCTCCCTGCTGTAGAAAGTTATTACAAAAATAATGTACATTCTGGACATGCAATTCCCTTTTCTACCAGTAGGGGTAAAAAGAAAGGTTGTGAAAAATGTCCACTGTCCCCATCTATTGATTGACAGTGTTTTTTTGTCTCTGTCTCCCTGCTGTAGAAAGTTATTACAAAAAGAAGGTTCATTTTGGACATACAATTCCCTTTTCTACCAGTAGGGGTAAAATTCAGGGATGTGAAAAATGTCCACTCTCTCCCTCTAATGATTGACACTGGTTTCATGTACCTGTCTTACTGCTGTAGAAAGTTATTACAAAAAGAAGGTTAATTTTGGACATGCAATTCCCTTTTTTACCAGTAGGGGTAAAAAAAAGGTTGTGAAAAATGTCCACTGTCCCCCTCTATTGATTGACAGTGGTTTCATGTCTCTGTCTCCCTGCTGTAGAAAGTTATTACAAAAGAAGGTTCATTTGGACATGCAGTTCCCTTTTTACCAGTAGGGGTAAAAAGAAAGGTTGTGAAAAATGTCCACTCTCTCCCTCTACTGATTGACACTGGTTTCATGCACCTGTCTCACTGCTGTAGAAAGTTATTACAAAAATACGGTTAATTTTGGACATGCAATTCCCTAATAAGCCACTTGGGGTAAAACGAAAGGTTGTGAAAAATGTCCACTCTCCCCCCTCTAATTGATTGACACTGGTTTCATGTCTATGTCTCCCTGCTGTAGAAAGTTATTACAAAATAATGTACATTCTGGACATGCAATTCCCTTTTCTACCAGTAGGGGTAAAAAGAAAGGTTGTGAAAAATGTCCACTGTCCCCCTCTATTGATTGACAGTGGTTTTTTGTCTCTGTCTCCCTGCTGTAGAAAGTTATTACAAAAAGAAGGTTCATTTTGGACATGCAATTCCTTTTCTACCAGTAAGGGGAAAAAGTAAGGTTGTGAAAATGTCCACTCTCCTCCTATCTTGATTGACAGTGGTTTCATGTCTCTGTCTCCCTGCTGTAGAAAGTTATTACAAAAAGAAGGATAATTTTGGGACATGCAGTTCCCTAATCAGCCACTTGGGGTAAAATGAAAGGTTGTGAAAATGTCCACTCTCTCCTTCTACTGATTGACACTTGTTTCATGTCTCTGTCTCACTGCTGTAGAAAGTTATTACAAAAAGGAGGCTAATTTTGGACATGTAATTCCCTTTTCTACCAGTAGGGGTAAAAAGAAAGGTTGTGAAAAATGTGCACTGTCCCCCTCTATTGATTGACACTGGTTTCATGTCTCTGTCTCACTGCTGTAGAAAGTTATTACAAATAGAAGGTTAATTTTGGACATGCATTTCCCTAATCAGCCACTTGGGGTAAAAAGAGAATATTGTGAAAAATGCCCATTGCCCCCCTCTATTGATGGACACTGTCTTTATGTCTCTGTCTCCTTGCTGTAGAAAGTTATTACAAAAAGATGTTAATTTTGGACATGCAATTCCCGTTTCTGCCCGTAGGGGCAAAAAAAGAGGTTGTGAAAAATGTACACGGTTCCCCACTATTGATTGACACTGTTATCATGTCTATATGCCCTTTAACTAAAAAGCTATTACAAAAACAACGCCTACTGAGCTATAGCAAAAAACGAAGAAAGTTTGCACTTCCCCCACGGTCCCTAACTGAAGGCTCTGCTGAGAGCGTTCTCTCCCGGCTTTCTGCACATTGCGACGGCTTGCACGGGGCCATGCTTATTATATCGAGGGAAATATAGTAAAAGAAGGCTGTGGAACATGATCAGCTCTTCCCTTTTGGAGGTCACACTGTTTAGATTTTTGTAGGGCAATTCGTTTTGGAGTTATTGGCGTTTACTGCTGAATGTGTCACGAATATCGAAAACAAAACCAACTTAACCCCGCTTTCTAAATGGAGTTAAATCTGCAAGCCTGTTTAAGGTTGTGTTTACAAGTAAGCATACTTGTACTTTGATAACTGCATTATTTAAAGTTAAAGAAAAATCAGGAGTTATCTTGTGGTGCTCATAATATACAGTAGCCTAGGCTACCCGGGCTGGGTAACGTTAGGTGCGAATTTTGATTAATAATATGTTCTGTGATAATAAATAAATAAAACGCCATGTGGAATAGCCTATTGCTGACTGTCTTCCTGTTATTGTTATCCTGCAGTGTTAATTAAGTCGGATGACTGACGTTATTCATTGTCGGGAGTCACGACTTCTAGGTGCATTTAAAGGGCCGGGGGCTGTGTCTGTCATATGTGAGCCGCTGCAAACTGCTTTAATTTTTGGTAACGCATGAGTACTCTAAACGCGTTACTTTTATGAATAGGTAACGCTGTATCATAACTGATTACTTTTAATTGATGGTAACGTTGTAACCTAACTAACTACTTTCCAAAGTAA
>NW_020527856.1:0-47492 GCF_003368295.1 Carassius auratus
ATTCTCACACAATGCATGCTTACAATAAAACCTTTGAGTGCTACACAACACTTGAGTTTTCTTCGAACGCTAATTAGTTGTGTGTGAATGCTTCCCTGCTCGCATCTAAATCATCTGTTGCTCATGTAACAGGGGCCGCATTTCTTTAATGGAAACCGCAAGTGAAATATAAAACTGTCAAAAATGAAGATAAAACTATGGGCAAGTTCCCAAGGGAACCTTCATCCAAGTAATCCGAGGCTCTTGTGAAGACTCGCACACACAATACACACCTGAAATGATCCTAAAGCAAATCCATTAGTTAATTTTGAAGATACAGGCCAAAGTTAAGTGGAAAAACAAAGAGTCCTGTTGACTGTGTCATTGTGAAAATTGTAATATTAATAGAAAAGAAAAACAGATGGAGCATAAAACAACTCCTTCAATCAATTATAAGGTAAATGTAATGGAATATGTTCAATTAAATAGTAAAATTAACGTTTGTCCTTTTTCGTAAATTTCTATACTATATATATATATATATATATATATATATATATATATATATTGAACTTCGGACAGGGTTACTCTAATGAGGCCTCCATGCTCCGCTCTTTATTTGAAGTACTACACCATCTAATTAGTTAACTTAAGAGAGTGCCTAATTAGGAAACTCAAATGTTGACGTGGATTTGAGACAAAAAAAACTTAACTACAGCAGTCGAGTACTAAAAACAAGAACCATTAGTCATGAAATGGACACCAACTACAAAGGTCAGAATGGTTTAATATTCCGCAAAGCCATTAAAAAAGTTCAACTGGAAGCATTTTACGACAAAGTGGCTATAAGGCAGCAGAAGATCAAAGTACAGCAATAATCTATTCCAATTGCAAGATCTTTTGAAAAAAATTTGGCTGAAAGGTGAAATTATGGCACATGTTTTTGTAGGATATAAGATACAGAAACACCTTCTCATTAGCAGTATCAGAATGGACACTGTGACGCGATGGCAACCAAGATGAGAATGGAAATATAACACCGAGTGACCCAGTGACACGAAGGAAACTGACCGTTCTTTGACATGTGAAGGAGGAGAGATTTATTTACATAAAAACAAAACCTGTCGAGTATAAATCGAACTCATTCATTGATGTATTACATAAAAGTCTAATCAAAAACAAACCCATTATTTAGGACAGGGATGTTGTTCGGTAAATACATGGTAAAGTGGGACACTTCAGTGTTTGTATTATTCTGTATTGAGTAGTTCAGAGATGTGTATTCAAATTATTTTGAAACCATATGGATTATATTTTTATATGGATAGATTTTAAAATAAGGTAAAAAAAAATCACTTTATCTGTATTCGACTTAATGGCGCTGGTCCAAGACTAGTCGTATACTTTAAACAACATCTTCTTTATGATTTCACACTAAATTGTATATATATGTTAGTCACAATGGCAAAACATGTCCCAATTTACCTGAATTCACCAAATATGCATATTTAAAGGTTTAAAAATCTGTTTGAAACATATGTTTCAATTTGAGTTAGTTTAACTTCGAAAACTAAAACATTCATATAAGTTATAGGTTAAATCTATACACCATGAGAACTTCACACAAAAGTAAAGAGAACACTGGCCTATGGACCGATATTTGAATAATATTGCAAGAAAACTTATCAGTATATAATCCAAGCCAGAAGAGCATTCATTAGCTTTCTGCTTCGAGAGAAAGGAGTCCTTTCTCTCGTCTAAGTTGTCTGTCTTACCTGATTGTCTATGGAGTGCGTTTACCAGTTCATAATTCAGACTTGCAGCCTAATTATGACTAAATGAGAGAGGTAAATGTTTGAGTATATTTAAAATGCACTTCTTTACTAAGTATTCACTGCTCTTTTTCACACAGCAGGTTTTTTGTGTGTGTCCCATTTTTTTTTTCTGGACAACCTTCTGATGGATTTTACTTTAAATTGTGAGTTCCATTCAGGTTTCATGCCATTGGCACTTTTTTTCGAAGGATTGTTTACAATTTCACAGCATAAGCTATAAAGCTTTTTCCCAGTAAATAATAAAATACAATGCACTGCAATTTTATTCTGTTTTATCCTTATACTTCGTGAAAATATGTTCTCAAAGATTCCTTAAGCTTTGTTTGGGATGTTAAACTACTTTAGGAGCTCTAAGGACTGCCATGGTGAAAACAATATTTGAAATCTCCTTGTGAATTTTGCTAGAGTATGGATCAGTGTTTTGATTGCAGAAGAGTTCGACAAAGGATTACTAACATAATAAAACAACTCCAGGTATATTTTTGATGAGGATATGACAATGCAAAATGGTTAAAATCTCTTAAAAATCTATGCTGAATGATAAAGACCCTTTATTAATAATTTACTTGGGGAAAAAATTGAAAAAACTAAAATATAAGTACATAAACCGATTAATCGATTAATCGTAAAAATAATCGACAGATTAATCGATTATCAAAATAATCGTTAGTTGCAGCCCTAACACGTATATAGCATTTCTATACATTACTGCAGCAATTCTCCAGTGTAATTAAACACCACCGTGGCCATGCTATAGATGCGTGGGAATCGGCAGGATTACACAACAGCACTTTACACCAGAGACACTGAAAGATTCATCTAATAAACATTTGATGTTGCCAAGGGACAAGAGAACCGCAAAGGCCAACATTCTAGAAGGCACTGAATCAACAGCCGGGGATACCTAAGCAGGCCGTAGTATGTCCCGTATCCTAGCAGCATGCATCCAAGACACTGCCCAAGGTGTTGGCTGGGGCCTGACTGGATGCTGACCCTGCAGTATGTGTCCGACAGAGCTGTTGTGCTCAGCTTATCTGGCTACAGATAAATAATACCACTGGACACTCACTAAACAATCTAATAACATATGCACACACAAACACAACTCTGGGGAAGTTAAAGATTGAAATACTAGAACCCTTCAGCCTGACAATCTTTCAGCCTGA
Organism: Carassius auratus; assembly: GCF_003368295.1. Lineage (NCBI taxonomy): Eukaryota > Metazoa > Chordata > Actinopteri > Cypriniformes > Cyprinidae > Carassius > Carassius auratus. The sequence goes on from NW_020527856.1 coordinate 2,981, forward strand.
CGAATCAGAGCCAAATCTCCTACATGAACCTACTCCATCCACTAGATTTTCAACTTTCATATACACTATAAAGCATAGTATCCATATAGGATCAGAACCAGTGGAGGCGTTATGCTATGTTTAATCTTCTAAAATGATTTTATCTTCAAATTTCTTCATTCATTTGATTGCTGACTCACGCCTCCTTTCATTCCTCCCATGAACACATTTTCCTTCTGCCCTACATTTCAGAACAAATGCTTGTGGTTTTTCTGCATAAAAAGTGGAGAAATTGAGTTTTTACTCAAGCTTAGGGAGCTGTTTCCACTTGAAACCAAATGTGGTAAACTTTCCATCAGAACAATGGCACACTGGACAGACGAACGACAAAGCACAGAGATCACGTAGCCGATACACACACACACACACACACACACACACACACACACACACAAGTAGCTGAGGCACTAATGTCTCCCTGGCACAAACGCCTTGGAGCTTCTTGTCAGTAAGTGAATAATGCTCTTTCATCAACGCCAGCGCCGATCTGGCTCAGCATTGGTCCACACATCACCATGTAGACAACAGTCTGTGCATCCAAAACACACACAAAGAGGGAGAGATAGAATGCTTTCTGGTCTTAAAACCTGATTAAGAAATATTGTTTTTCCACAGAAAGGCATTTAGTTCACAGCAGTGCCCTTAGCAACCCACATTAGTGCATTTCTACCATACCATTACCTGAAGCATTCACATCTGAAACACCTCAGGGGTGTGTTTGTCAAACCCGAGAGTAAAACACTCAATTAGACGCATGCCTCCAGGGCCCAGAAACAATCCAGAGTTGAGCTGGGTAAATATGAGTTATGTTTCCCGTGTGGAGAACTGAATGTTTTGCCAATCACCATGACTGCAGAACTACACTCTTTTCGGAAATCTACAAGAAACTCTAAAATCCCACACTCCTAAGGCAACATTGTCAAAGAAAACTTGAGAAATTGCTGGGTACTTGACCCCTAATACAGCATAATCCACAACCTGACCTTAACCTCTGAGTAACATTCCACTGTGAACATACTCTGCAGCAAGGATGCAACCAAATATTCAAGACTGGGACCGAATGTAAAATGTTAAAGTTGTGATGAAAAGGAAGTAGACACAGATAATTTCTTTGGAATTGTGATGTACATCCCAATTTAACAGACTATTTTAAAAAAAAATGTAAAAAAACAACAACTGTTCTTTCCATCAGTTGTTGATTGGATGGAGGCAGACCTAAATGCAAGCTTGCAGTCAATTATACAAAAAGTGTGGGTTTATGTGGACAAAATTATTGGAGTAATCACCAGAGAAAAGTCTGTTCTTTCTCTGGAAGAATGAGTTATGTCATTTAGATTTTTAGATTTTTAGAAGGCACCCACAGATCCACAGCAACTATAAAAGGTATCCACAGAAGGATTCATTTTTCCCACAAACATTAAAAGAAGTGAGCATAAAAGGTGAAAGAACCTCATGACCCACATTATATTATGTGTTGTAGTCTAGATTCTAGAACAACAGGTTTATTAAATTACTGCACAAAATGTAATTGGAAAAAATATGGAGACTTCAGGATTCATTACAGCAAATCTCATACAACTCATGGTGCATGATTCCTTAACAGAGAGAAGAGAAAATAAACAAGATGGAAAAGTATAGTTGCAAATTGCCAGCCTCTCCCTACACACAGGGACGCCCAGGGGAATGGATAAATCATCGCTGTTAGATACATCACTGGCCAACACAGCATTCCAGAAGCCGGTGCTCGCGCTCGCTCACACACAGACACACACACACAGACACACAAGCTGGGCTGGAAAGGGCTGGAAATAAGTAGCGGCACGCGCAAGACATGCAAGCAGTGACAACTCACCATTTCTTTGTGCATTCCACCATGAGTTCCTGGTAGGAGGCGACGAACTGGAATTTGGAAGCATGTTTCCCAACACGCTGCAGTCTCTTCCACACCGAAGCCATGGTTTTTTCCTCTTTAAAGAGCTGATAGTTTGTTTAAAATACTGTCGTGTTCTGACTCCACCCCCTCACAAATCCTTTCCTTGGAAAAGTTCTCAAAGGTATCTTTCCAAAATCGGCTTTTGTGCATTCACTGATCTTTAAGGTGTATAAAATCAGGTAGAGGAATGGAAAAAACACGTAGATCCCTTGCCATCAAAACAATAGTGTGGATGATCGCAGATCTGCAAGATGGCATGAAATGTTAAATCCAACGGGGTGATTGACAGCTCTCACAGAGCTCATTCTGTACAGTAAATCCCTTAAAATACACATAAGCAGTGCATGGTAATCCAATATCCCTCATTTCCATGTGTCAATAAACCTACAGAGACAAAGAGGGAGGTGGTTAGACCTTGGTGATAAAGGTTGTTGCACCAAAAGAAATCTATTAACTCATTTATCTTTGATTTTCAGATTAATGCATTAATTATCTGTCGGTTTCAACTAATTTTACCGAACCCCATTCTTAATTAAAGCACTGATTCATAACAGTAACATTCCTATCAGTAATCGGTGTAAGGCAAATGGAAAGTGATGGTATCAGGAAACAGAGATTTGGCTGACTTTGTTTATTTGTTCAACCAAATTTCATAGTCAGCCAGATTAGATCTTGTAGACCAGTTACAAATTTTCTGAAGACCTGGAAACCTTGATACTGTATATCAAAAATTATTGGTGCATTTTATTTTGCACATGGTAGAATGCAGTTTCTATATACATAACATATTTAAATCAAAAGTTTTATATTTTCCCATTTTTGTTTTGATTATGCCACTCACAATGCTTCATTGGATTGTAATTCTTTCTTTATTAAAGCCTTTAAGTACAAAGTTTTATACCTTTTTTATGCTGTCTTTCATCTCGTATGTAGCTGGATTTGTTCCTGCTTTTTAATGAAACTTTTTTGATCCCTATGGGAACAATTATTGTGAAAACCAAGGAAAGTAGGCATTCCAGTGAAAGGATGACATAATTTTGCCTAATAACAATGTTTTTATATATATACACACATTAAAAAAAACATTGTCAATTGTATTGTGTGTGTTTAATTTAAAAAAAAAAAACACTAAAAAGAGAGTCCAATCAGGAATTACATTGAGATGCAGTCAGGGCTAAGCAAGCCACCTATTACCCTTCATTATTTTGACAGTTGTGCAAATATTTAGTGCAACAGCACTTTCTCTTCTTATTCAGTAAATATCAAGCAGACTGACAATCAGTTTGTTTCCTGTCTTTCTTTTTTCCATTCTGTCAGACTTTACACAGTTGACGTTAAAAGTACAAAAGTTGTCCTGGACTATCTAAAAATAACTCATCCATTTCTTTTAATTTCGCTCACAATTGTTGCTGTTCAAACATTCACGAGATGATGGTTTTATATTCATGCAGGCTTCTAAAAACAATTCATATCCTCATGCACACACAACAAACTGATGAACTGTCAGTGCTGTCAAACTGACTACAGAAACTTAAGATAGATGTTCTCAAGTTACTGGTAAAATATCTTCTTTAAAGTCACAGTGTTTTTATAAATACGTAGCTTTAGAGACCAGTACAACAATCGATAATGAAACCCCTGCAGTTGCAGAGACCATTTCACAAACATCACTAACTTTACATTACATTAAAATCCTTGTCGCATTCCGGCACTCACCGCGTAAATAATGCAGCAGCAGCAGTACCGGCTGAACGCGCCCGTTGCGGCGGGAGGCGCGTGGCTGCATTCAGCCCTCTAGCGAGCTAAAGAGCCGCTCTGGCAAGATATTCCCATAGAGTTCCGCTAGCAGCCTAGGCTAACCTTAGCCGGGCAGGCTATCCCAGGGAAAAGAGCGGCAGCGAAACAGAAATCCCTTGGATACTCAGACGTATACCGGTAACAACCAAACAAAGGAGCTTGAAGCCGAGAAGCAGTGGTCGTTTTCCCAGTCGAAAGGAGGAAATTCCAGCGCTGTTTCGTATTCACAAACTCAACGAATCAAGACTCCATCATTTTCCTCACCAATCCCACATTCAGTCAAACATCTGTGCCGAGTCTCCGAGAAACGCCCCCAACACGTCTCTCATTGGCTGGGGGCCGTAAATAATTACATATTCATGACATTTCTTAACGCTTTTGTTGCCAGGAAGCGCTCCTATTGGTCGAGAGAGACATCTATCAGAGCTCTTTAACCCGCCTGTGTGATTAAGCATACTGAGTTGAGTAGGAACACAAGTAATGTAAATCTCTTCTATGTGTTAAAAGGTATAAAGTGTATTAAATATGAGTTTTGTGAAAATATGAGGCAATTCAGTTATCTGGAATATTTATTATCACTGTAGGGTTTGTGAATAATTAAAAATGCTAGAACAAAACAAAAAACTGTGAAAGAGATATTTTTAAACAATGTATTTGTTACCTAACGTAATGTAATATTCAGTGTTATTTTAAAACAATCAGATCAGTAATCCAGAAAAAAAAGTTTTGGAAAGTTTTTGGAAAAATGGAAAAATGAAGTGAGAGAAACATGGAGAAAGTTTGTCCAAGAGACAGTCTGATTCCAGTGCCAAATGGCAAAAAGTTAAAGTACTTATTTTTCTGTCTGAAGAGAAACCAGATTAGAACTTTAAGTTTTTTTATTTTATTTTAAATTTTAAAGTAACGTACTGTGTTTTTACCTTCATTATATTCTTTGAATGTATTTGTTCATCAGAAGCTTTTTGATGCCTGCACATCAGTCCTTATTGTTAAAGAGAGACATACCACGTGTCAAAAAATGCTTTGAAGCAGCCAGCATTCTTGGAAAGACACATATGTCTGTGAGTGGAGGGAAGGGCTCACACAGATTCTTTCTGCCAGTTCTCCAGATCCTTATCGTTTGAGTGCCTGAGACGGGTTTCCTCCCTGATGAGCGGGTGTGTGCATGTGTATCATAAGATGTGAAGATGTGGGCGCGCAGGGTAGAGGAGGTTGTGATCTCTACTCAAAAGCAGTCACAGTGTTTACAAAGAGTTATAACATCATGACTGCAGTGTCACTGTGCCAAAAGCTCTTAGAAAGACAGCCAATCAGACAACTTTGCCATGTGTCAGACAGAGACTCAAGAAGTCTACAGATCAGATTCTTCTTTTTACAGGCTGCCAACACTTCAGGACATGTGCTAGGCAACATTAAACCTGTCAGGCTTCTGCTTTGTAAGCTCAGGAGCTGCCAACACCATATTGTAAAAAATAGGATTTTAAAGAAGCTCCTCTGATGTAGGAAAATTGATCATTTTTTTCTTTGATAAAACAGGCATTTTACAAAAATAAATAAATAACAATACTAAAAAATAATAATATTCCCACAGTTTAATCAATGAAATCTTCACAAAGCCAGACTTGGCATGGCATGAGTATGCAGTTTGTCTGTGCATTGACTTTACTTTCTCTCTCTTCCTGTGTGTGTCCCAGCAGTAATGTGAGTGTGTTCACTGGCAGTGAGATAAGCAAGCATACTGTAAGTTAATCACTCCCTCATGCTCTGGCACGGACACATGGGCACAGCCGTGGGTGAAGACAAAGAAAGGAGAGAACAGTGATGTCACCCACAATGGAAGCTTTTGAGCCTCAGTCTGCAGAGAGAGACAATGACATCACAGAAGAAACTATAGAAATGTAATGCGCCTCATTATGGCTAATTAAATGCTCTATACCAGTGGTTCCCAACCTTTTTCAACTCGCGGCCCACACAACCAAACACATATGTTTGTGCGGCCCACTTCAAAAAAATTAACTGACCCCGCTATTGTTGGGTTAATAACTTAGTACTCAAAAGCTAGATTTTAAACTATATTTATTGAATAAACTAGGGCTGTGCGATATGGACAAAAAACAAAACAAAAAATTATCGCGATTTTTTTTATCAATTTTACAATTGTGCTTTTACAGTCATAAATGAATTCAGGATTAACTTGAAACATATTTCCAAAAGAAAACCAATCAGAGCTTTATCAAAAAGTTGTAACATCTCTAGAACAGACATAAGTCAAAATTATCACTATAGTGAAGATGTAAAAAAATGTATAGACTTGTGGCAAAAAAATAAATAAAAAATCCTGTATACAGGGACTTTTTTTTTCTTTTTTGCCATGCATTGTTCATAGAGCTCATTAATTGTAGCGGTGCCTCAGGTGTTTGCAGTGTGTATACAGTATGTGTATGCGGTCAGCAGTGAGAGCGCATAAATATAACGCGAAAGCACATTAAAATAATGCACGAGTGCGAATCTCTCTGTTCGCAGCAGATTTCCTTTTCTCTGTCACAAAACCGGTCGTGCTTGCTCAGAAACACGCTGCTTTGCGAGGAGAGAGTGTGCACACTTAAAACGTGTCTCCTCTCACTTAAACTGCATCCTGTTCACTAACAAATTCACTCTATGCTCATGTGTTAGACATTAATTATTTTCGCACGTTTTTATTTCTAGCCTTTTACCGCAGTGAGAACGCTCTGATCCGTCAACATTGGCTCAGAAAAAAGGCGCATCACAGACAGTGTGTGAACCTGGAGTTAGGCATATGCGCACGCTCAAATCGTGATTTTAGGACGTTTTCTTTTAATCGCACAGCCCTAGAATGGACTGGAAATGAACAGAAAATAATTGGCGGCCCACCTGCAATACCACGGACCACAGGTTGAAAACCACTGCTCTATACAGTTTCTTCTGAACCCTTTATGCATCAGTATGAGGAAATCAATGTTCAACAATGAGATTCAGAGTCCTTAATGAAATATTTTGAAGTGTGCTTGATAAACATCTGTTGATGAGTTCGGTATTACAGAACTCTGTTCATCTGTGTGTGTGTGTGTGTGTGTGTGTGTGTGTGTGTGTGTGTGTGTGTGTGTGTGCGTGTGTGTGTGTGTGTGCGGGCATGTTTTTGTGACATATCAGGACACAACTATGTTTAATGACATGGGTATGACAAAGGTATTACAAGGAGAGGGTGACTTATGAGGACATAACCCATGTCCCAATTTTTAAAAACGCTTATAAATCATACAGAATGAGTTTTTTTTTTTTTTTTGAGAAAGTAAAAATGCACAAAGTTTCCTGTGAGGGTTAGGGGTAGGGTTGGTGAAGGGCGATAGAATATACAGTTTGTACATTATAAAAACCATTACGCCTATGGGATGTCCCCACTTTTCACAAAAACAAACGCGCGTGTGTGTGTGTGTGTGTGCGTGTGTTTGTGTGTGTGTGTGTGTGTGTGTGTGTGTGTGTGTGTGCGTGTGTTTGTGTGTGTATACACTCAAATCTAATCGCTGTGTTGAAGACAGAGTTGTTGGATAGAAGATTCTGTAAATAACTCCAGATGAATGTCCTCTACAAATAAACACAAGCACAGAGAGCAACCTCAACATACAAATTATAGTTTATTCAACAATATTTACAGAAGACCATATACAAACAAAACTTTGAAAAATCATAAACATTAACAAAGATGTGAACTTTGGAAGTATATAACTGATGCTAAATATTGTGATATTTTACTCTCCGGGAAAAATCGAAATAATGATTATGCATGAAAGGCTTTGCCAGCATAAAAATAATTACTGACATGTTTTTATTCTATTGAACTTTATATTATTATTAGTAGTAGTAGTAGTAGTAGTAAAGTAGTAATAAATGTCATAAAATAATATTTCATTTTTATTTGTCCTTTTATTAATCGTTTTATTAATATTACCTAAAAACATGTGGGGTTTTTTAGGTAATAAAAAATCTTTGATCTGAAACACAAGTTAGCCATAGATGGATCTATACTGGCTAAAGATTAATTTGATTTGAAATGTTTTGCTGTCTGTAAGTATGACACCGCCTCCTGCTGCACTTCAGATCACACAGTGACCTCTTGAGACCGACAAAGGGTTTCCAGCGCTTCCCAGGGGTTAGCAAGGCCTGAAAGGGTCAATCCATCACCACACCTCTGAGATTTCACACTGTTGGGTCACCTCTGGAGGAGGACATACAAACATGTGTGTTAGTTCTTGGTGCCGATTACAGTTGAATATGCTTGGGATACCTTGTAGATCATCTGATTCAGTGGTATATTTTCAACCTTGTGCTCTAGCACTGGATAATGGAGAACAGATGGGAGTTGTTCATTTGAAGCAGACATGGCAGCTTTATCTTTTCTGTGCTCTCTGATGAAAGAGTAACCCACAATACTAAGCTAAGAGTGCATGCTTAACAAAACCTAAAATTGGTTGTGACTACCAATTTTAGCAATAAAGACAAAAAGAAGTCAAGATCTGGCTTATATATCAATTTAGTTTTATAAACCAAAATGCAAAATGACGTTTTTTTGAATCAAGACTGAGACAAATGATGGCTCACAGAAAAAGAAAATTCTGTTCCAGAAAAAAAAAGAAAATATTTTGAAAAATGGACTGACCAGCATTTTTCATATAATAGAAGTAAATGAGGATCTGGGCTGTCAATGTACCATTTATACAAATAATTTATTGTATAAAATCTTTATCATTTCATAAAATCATAATCATCTCAATCTAAATCATTTAAAATCTTTCATTCCACTGCATGCATCCATTAAAATATCATGAATTTATGGAAGTCTGCTTATGGAGATGTGCAAATGAGATATGAGAGCTGCAGCACAGGAGGCATAATGAGGCGGGAGATAAAAAATGACAGAATGCTCATTTTTGAGTGATATATCGCCTTAAAATGACCAGTGTCTTGAGAGACAACAACAACAAATGATACTGAGCAAAAATGTGTATACACATATACACAGCTGATGCTGAGTCAGACTCTGCTTTGTGGGTGAAATCATAAACATCACATTATAACTGAGTTTGCATAATTTCTGGAATGTGCAACATACACTAATCAGAAAAAAAATGTGCAGAAACAACAACTTCTGAAAAGACCTGCCAACATGCCTGCAATAAAACATCTTTATGGGTTGTATGGCATCATTCATGCCTTATAAAACATATGTGGAGTCAATGCATGACCCATAAAACAACCCTCCTCTAAAGGGCACCTTGTAATCATTATGCTGCCTGTCTGATATCTTCCGCAGTGGTGCGTTCAATCTGTGGGCAGTATATCAGGATGGGAGAGCAGGCTGTTATCTGCCATGAGCAACCCACACACACGAGCACACAAACACACACGCAAATACACGTATGTTCTAATAATTGCTGACAGCCACACAATGAGTTTTGGCGATTTTCTCTGCCAACAATGCAAAAGTGCAGGAGAATGAAATTCTGGGGAGAAAATTTGAAGAGGAGTGTACAGAGATTGTGATGTACTGTAGCGTTTATAATGATAGTTTTTACTCTGGAGTGCATTGATGTAGGCAGGATTTGGCTCTAGTATGGGATGGGCTAGTAGACAAAATGAAAATTATTAGCGAAAATAAAAAAGTTTTTCCTTTCTCTTTTGCAAGAGCACAGCTATTAGCACATTATATTTTCAGGGATATTTCACATGTTAAGGAAGTGTCCATTTGTGATTGGATGGGCCAGTGCCAGTTGCCCCACCTAAGTACCAGTGTACTGAAAAACTTAAATAAGATGAAGATGAATAAGTAAAAATGGAGGTGAAAGAAGGTGTTAGAAGCAACAAAGAAAAAGAGAAAACAATGATTTTTTATTTATTTCTAGGCAGCTGACTTTAAGACAGCATGTGATATGACAGGAAAAACAAAGGGGCGATGGCAAAATGATCTTCCTGCTGATACTGTGTGTAGTTAGGCTCTCATTGCATGCAGGTGAAATAATAAAGGTGTTTGTGGAGCTGCTGGAGGGCCGAAGGGAGAACTTTGGAGATGGTTAGTTTATGGGGATAAAATGAACTCCCTACAGCAGGACAAATGCAGTGTCAGCTTATTCACTATTCACTATTGGTGTAATGTGTGAACTGGGACAAGCGTCTGACACAAAGAATGTGTGTGTGTGAGTAACTCAGCACTAAAGTATGAAGAACATGTAAATGGGGAGAAACAGCTAGATGTCTACCCACACATTCATTCTCTCTCATGAAGAAAGTTCACTACCTGAAGCAAATCCACAGAAACGGAAAAACTTCTCATCAATCCACCCCCCCCCCCCCACACACACACACACTTCCTTATCTGTGTGTGTAACTGGTATTGCCTACATTATGAAGACCAATGTCCCCACAAAGATAGCAATGCCAGTACTTTTTGACATTTGTTTCCAAAAATCTAAAAATGCTGAAAGATTTCTTTGAGGTTTAGAGTAAGGGAATAGAAATTAGAGTCTGTACAGTATAAAAATCCTTTCTCCTATGGAATGTCTGCAGAAAAGATGGAAACTATTGTGCGTGTGTGTGTGTGTGTGTGTGTGTGTGAGTGTGTGTGTGTGATTGCTCTACTCTTAAAGTAAATGAACTATACGCTTACATAAATGTTTTAATTCATGCCAGCTTAGGTCTGTAAAAAAGCATTTATGTTTAATTCATTTTTGCAGATAGCACAATCAGTTGATAGTAATACATGCATGCATACATACATACAGTACATATATTTTTTTTAATATTTACTGCTGTATCCTGCTAAACCATGAGTGATGGCTCATCTATATAGAGTCAACATCTCAAACAAGCTCAGCTGCTAATGAAGTCCCTGTCTTTGTCTGACTGACTACACAAATCATAAAGCTATAAAACCGTTCACTATGAAAGTGGTTGTATTTCATTGAAGGAGTAATGGCTGAACATTAACACCCTGTAAATCAATTCATCAAGGGAATGCCAAGGACAGAGACTTTCCAGTCCTGTTGAGTTTCCAGTATAGCAACATGGAAATACTGAGTGACTCCTGCCGTTACGAGTGAATACTGCCATTACCGCATATAGAGAGAGTGTGTTTGCAAATACAGCTTACAGAAGCTGTTATAGAACCTCAATCTTCTAGACAAAATATTCATACACAGTCAGTAATGAATGCTTTGGACTTGTGGCCCTAAACAAAACTGAGTCTGTCGCTCAGGCTTTTGTGCCTTTACATTGGCTTAAGTTTGAGCCTTCCTCTTTTTCCACTGGACTGCTGCGTCAGAGCAAGTATAAACTGATTATTTTATTACACTGAACAAACAAAAGTCACTCTGGAAGATTTCATAACTTTGATGAATGTAAAGTCCTCTCTCTAGCTCTTTTCATTTATTGTCATCTCTTTAGTCTCTGTGTCCCATCTCCATTCACACAGAAAATCCATCTGTATCTCTAGGAAATAATGCTCTAGGAGAAACTATAAATTTACAGAAATATATTTATCATTTTAATGTAAAAAAAATGATAATAAAGAGGGAAAGGGGTAGAAATAAAGAGTATACCGTGTATAATATCCATTTATAATATCTGTAAAGTTGATTTAATATGGGCACTTGAATCACTCAAATGAAATCAGATCACAAACACATTGGACATGTCAGATAATTATGTCACACGCTTCATTATACATGTCAGAAACATCATGTCAGGTACATTCAGATGGACATTTCACCATGTTTTTGTTGTGCATTGACTCTATTTGAACCTGAAATAGATAAGGATGAATGCAGCTGTCAAACTCATGTTAATCCAGGTCCTGAGGCTGACACATTGTCCTCTTTTCCACCTTCGCTAGCTGTATCTGCTCCTTTAGATCTCCAGCTGCTGTCTGAACACAGAGAAGAGCAGAGAGGCATCAGAACCGTTCAAAGGAAGTTGAAACACTTGATCGGTCACATACAGATATGAGTATTGTCCATGATTGCATCTTTCTTCACACGTTTGACCATTTACTAGCTGCAGATATCTTTCTTCTGCCTAGGAAGGACTACTATCTGAGCAGAAGCAGAAGAAGGCATACATATATATGTGTGCAAATACTAGCAATAGAAGTCAATGAAAAATCTCCATCATGAAAGAAAAACGAACATTTGTGTTCTCAGAAAGATGAAGCATCAGGGTGTAATATCTCCATGTGGTGGTCTCTGTTTGCCAGAGATCCACTTTTCTCAAACAAATGCATGCCTTGAGGGCTTAGGACGGAAATCAGAATTCATGGTCATCCAATGTTTTTTTTTTTTTTTAATGTAGAAGTTCTGCATGTCCCTCTGCTGCAGTTACTTCAGATAAGTTATAGGGTCTTGATCACTTTATAACAAACTTATAAAAAGGTCACACTATCATGTTTTTGCTATGCAGTTGATGTAAGATTTTCTTTTAGGGGCCATTCACACAGAAGGACTTTTAAAAATGTGTGGAATCTAAAAGAACGGAAGGTCAGGACATATTTTTAAAAGCTGAACTTTAAAAACATGATGCTCTTTCTAAATGCTAAGAATCAGATAGAGTCGACTCAAGAGTCTTCAGACCAGTTAAAGCAGCTTAGTAGAACACAAAAAATTTTCTGTGTGAACTGACCACTAACAGGTTTCTGTGTGGGTGCTAGGCTGTTAAAAGGATAGTTCACACAAAAAAATTTAATTCTGTCACCATACACTCACCCTCAGGTTGTTCCACACGAGTTTCTTTATTCAGTTGAATACAAAAGAAAATATTTTTAAAAATGTTGATGACCAAACAGTTGACGGTAGCCATTGACTGCCATAGTATGAGGAAAAAAAATACTATGGAAGTGAATGGCTACCGTCAACTGTTTTTTATACCAATTTTCTTCAAAATATCTTGAGGGGATTTTAGCATGTGTTGCCATTCACTGATCGCTTAGAATGTTACATTATACCTCTCATTGCACAACCTGATGCACCAGTTATGCACCAAAGTGAAATATGTTGCTTATTTGCATCCCTGTATTTCTAGTATAAGTACCAGAAGTAGATGTCTTTGCATCTGTCAGAGAGAAGGCTATATATAAGGTATATATACTAAGGGGTCATTCACACAGAACATGTTTTTAACATTTCACTGCACTGCTATTCCATTGTTTTCTCATATACGGATGCATGTATTGCAACGCTGCACTTGCATCTTTTGACAACGGCATTCTTAAAACACAACGCTCAAGTTAAAAGAAGCTCAACTTTTAAAAAGATGCTTTTCTAGACTGTTTTTTTTTTTATTCCATTGACTAGCTTCTTGCCTTTCAAATGCAAGAACTTGTTCTGAATAAATGGTCCTTAAGACCTGATCTAGATCCAGTGAATAGAGTAGATATACATTTCTATGTATTTGCAATCTATTGCAATCATGAGCAGAAGAAAAAAAAACACCTCCTCCTAAATTCCAACGTGTCCAATGAGTGCCAAAGAAAGTAGATGTCACAATGCATGCCAAGAAAAATGGATGGGGGTGTGGGCACTTCTGGAGAACACTCTGAAGCAAAGAAACAAATGTGAATGGAAGGATTTTTCCTGCAAAGCATCACGGCACAAAGATTAAATACAGACCTGGGTCTTCTTTTACAGTCCACTACAGTGTGAATCTCCATCCAGAGACATCCTTCTAAATAGGACAATTTGGAAAAGGGGAGCAAAAGGAAAATGAGAAAAAAAAGGGAAAAAGAGTGACTTAGCAGAGCTGGATTCACCACAGCCAAGCTGAAATAAGCACATGCTTCTCTATCAACTAGGTTTCTTTTATGTCTCATTTCTGCTTATATCCATACATGGCCGCGAATGCTTGTTCTGTGTGTGCGGAGGAGAGGGAAAATAAGAGGTATTGATGTTATACTCCCTACATGTTCAGATCATTCTTCATCTGATTTTGTTTTCAGTTATACAAACACATGTATCCTATTGCACACACACACACACACTAGTTTCACTCATTCCCTGAGACTATGAGAAATATGATTGTAAATAGTGTTACTCCACTACCATGATCACCACAGTACAGCAAAGTTAAAATATGACAGTGTTCCACAGAAACACACATGTCTGATTGATTAGACTGTCATCTGGTCTCTGAGACGCCCCGAAACTGTCCAAAATCTCTCAAACACAAATTCACACTCATCCTTTCATGATTCCAACTGTACAGAAGATCAGCCCTCCATCCGCAGGGAGGAAGTCTCTATAGCAACTCCTCATCCATCCTCTTGCTCCATGTCTTTAGGGAAAAGATGTCAGGAAAGGGTGTGACAGTGCAATTTTTCATTAACAAAACACACACTTTGAGATTTTCTGCTTAAGAACATCCTACCCCCCACCAGGATATGCAATTCCTTCCTGCCTCCCAAACCGATATTTCAAAGACAATGGGGAAATGCAAATGTCTCTTTCATTATTAATTTCAAATTTATCATTAAAATGCAGCAAGATTCTAGTTTTAAAATGTATGTCGCATTGTATGACTATTAATACAATAGACCTCCAAATTGATGTATTGATGCTGATTAAAAATCAAATAACATTGGAATAATTTTCTGAATGATAATGCAACACTGAAGACTGTGGGAATGTCTGCTGAAAATTCAGTTTTGCCATCACAGGAAAAAAAATTAAAAAAAATTTAAGTATACATAAATTGAAAACAGGTATTTTAAATAGCAATAACATTTCACATCATATAAAAGAAAAATTAAAAATACGTTTTTTTTTACATAATTTGCGTTCTGTCGTGATTAATTGTTGCCCAGCACTTAATTTTTCTTTCCTTTTTGCATTAATGTCTGAAGCTGAGATGGATTCCACAGTCTTAAAATATAAATTTTTACATTAAATCATGTTAGAATAAATGTCCAAGACAGTGTTATTTGGTTATCAGGACTACCCAGCTACATTTACACCAAAGCTTTTTTTTTTTCGGCAGACACCTTTCTTTCCAAGCAACCAGCAAGAAAGTGCATGTACTGCATTATCATCTCAGCTGGTAGTAAATGACACAAATCAAGTACTAAGAGAAAAGTAAGCACTGTGAAGAAGATTGAGAGCTTTTTGCAGTGCGGGGAACATGTTATGTGTAGTAAGGTATGAACATTCTGAGTTAAGCTGAGCTCTAGACCTCTTATGGAGCCATAAATGATTTGTGAGCACTGTTATAATTAAATGTCAGAGGAACAATTACACTGCATGTTGGAACAAGTGTCACCGAACTGATCACGACACTAAGTACCTGTAGTAAATCAAAGAGAGAGTGACATCCAGCTTTAAGGAATTACTGATAATGTCTGTGTCAGACACAATGGAGGGACAAAAATGATCTGCGGGAGAGCTCAGGCACACTGATTCTGTACCACACCCAAAGAACAAAGATGCCCTCTGCTGGTTAAAACAAGCCAGCCACACACACACACTGTTTGGAAGATTCCCAATTTAGCAGGAAATTGTTTTTAGGATGAGAAGAATAATTCAACTGATGCGAAAACAAGAAGACATGAATAAGAAGATAATGAGAATGATGAGAGAAATGATTGAATTGGTTAATTTTAATTTAGAAGTTGCAGTCTCTTGCAAATGATAACAAGGCCTTGAGATTGCAAACCTCTGTTACAAAACCAGAAAAGCCTTAAAAGGTAACAGTGAGATATACAATTGGTTAGATAGAAACCTTAAAAGGCATCCATTGAGGAATGCTTGATGTTAAAATTTGCTGCAACTGACACGTGGCAGCTGAAACTGTCACGTATACTGGCTTTTTGCTATAGTATGATGATTGTGCAAGGAAGTGCATCTTGCAACAACTGTGCAAGATGGACTTTCTTTCTAAAAAGTTGTTTTGTGATATGTTTTATTCGATCAAAAAAGGGAGGATGATGCTGTTCAGTTTAGCAATAGTTATTTGCCTAGCCTACACCTTTAAGATTTTGTAACAGCTTGGAGAAGGATTAATTTGCTTTAATGGAAGAAAATAAAGCAGCAATTACTTAATGTATATGGGATGAACAGGGGTTGCCAAAAAAGGAAATGTCATATTTCCTGTATCCATAGCAACCTGATTGTGAGTGTGTGCGTGCGGATGTGTTAGTGTTTTTCACCAAAAAGGCATCCGGAAGAAAGGACATATTGTTTTTGAGACTATATAATGTTATTGTCTGGACACATCCCCTGCCGCATCTCGGGGTGAAGACTTACGCTTTTACTTTTTGTTATTATTTGCTTATGAGTTATTGTTTAAAATAAGGGAAACCATGTACAGTGGTGATGCATTTAAATCTTTTAAACAAGTCTCTGAGTAATTTATTATGAGTAAAGTTATTATTTTAGTTTGTTCCTGATCCTGTATTACGAAGCTCTGCAGAGGCAAAGATCTGGACTCTGGTGGGAGGAAGTGCAGAAATCTCTACTGCCACAGAGAAGACATCAGAGGTAAGAACAATGGTTTATGTTGCCTTTGATGGTGGGAAACAAAGATGTACTTAGAGATTGTATGTATATTTCCTTAGATCAAAATTACACAACAACACACACACCATACCATCATCACAAAAGTAGGGCAGAGGTAAAATGTATTCCTCATTTTTTAAATTTCAATATAACCAAATTCGATAGCTGAACTGAACAGAAAATTAATAACAGCACTCAAGACAGAAGTGACATAGGTACAAAACAGTTTATTCCATTTATTATAAGAACTGAAGTTTAAAAAGGCATAAACGTGACAAACATAAATGTGCATATTCAACAACAAAAGACAGACAGACAATGATTAACAATCAGAATTATTAACAGGCACATTTTGGTAATGATGTTTTTGTAGTTGAAAATAATAGATCCATATAATAAAATATGAAAATAATAACCAGGCATATAAATATGTGGTAAAAGTAATTTGACTGCTATAAAATTATTTTTGTGGAGAAAAAAGTGAAATACCTGAAAGCTATTATGGTTTTAGAAATTCCATATAGACACATGACTGAGAAATAATTCAAAAATACAAATAGATTCATTTAAAAAGACAGCATTGATTTCATTTGTAGAACTGGATTTTCATAATCCTACTCACCAGCCTATATATAGTATACACACATGCATCACCATAAATACACATACATGCACAACTAAAGCCACATTTAAGGCATCAAATAAATTTGAATACCTTATGACAGAAAACTTTAAACTAAATTGCTTTTTAAATTAATTTCTGATACATAAACATCACAGTTGTGGACAACAAAGCAACAACAGGAGTTCATTTTCTGCAATGTTATGCGTAGATGCATGAACAACAACGGCCTAAAGAGTTTGAAACTCACAGGAGTGCATTAAATACCAGTGTATAAAAGCTTGCATAATCCACCTTTGTCATGAATAAAATTGTAGTTTATAAATACAAGCATTCTGCACTGTTCATGAACTCATGTAAACACTTCGTTTCCCTCACCAAACGCAAAATTAGGCTGTTAAACTGTTTGTCTGTTATTAGCAGATTCAATATAAAACCACCTCATTCCTCATAGCTTTTGGACAACTTAATATTAAAAACTACAAATTGTGACCTTACATAAACACTACATGACGCAAGTTTGATTTAGCTCTTCAGCAAACAACCAATGAGGCGGAGTGAAAAATAATGGATAGAGCGGATATAGTCAGCACACCCTGTCATAATTACTAATTGCTTTTTATATATATATATATATATAAATGGGAGGCACAGCTGATGATAAATGGTCATAACCAAAACCAAAACAGAAAAATATATTTGCCTTACTAGTTGACTGGCAGGCCATAGGCATTATTTAAATATTCCATCAAGCTGTATGCAAATTATGAATAAAGGTCCTGTGTTTATTTAAAAAAAGAAAAAAACATGCAGACCACAAGGGGTCACTGTAACAGTATAACATGGGCTGTTTTGTCAAATTTAGTTAAGTCATCCAGCTCTGGCCCTGTTTCCTGGCCTCTTTATAGGAGATAAAAAGCAAGGCCAGCATGATGATGACAGAGACAGGCTAAATTTGGCTCTGGGAAATTGGCTACAAAGTTCCATTCATTTAATCAAGAAGATAAAGTGTGGGATCCCTGGATTTCAAATGAAACATTAACCACATAAAATATATATTTTTTTTTTACCAAAATGCTCTCTCTGTCTCTCTCTCTCAAAAAAAAAAAAAAAAAACATTTAGAAAAAATTGAGAATCGGATCTGAGAGGGTAACAAGCACTAAGTCTGGTTTTTAGTTAATGATTTTGTACCTTTTACATATTTATTTGACCCGGTATTGGCTAACCTGTTAATACAAAACTAAGATTACGACTTGCAACTGATTGTCCATTCCTGAAAAAAAAAATAAATAAAAAAATAACCTTCTAGAAGCAAGAGAGACATTCATGCATGAAATCAAAAGCATGCATGTAGAAGTTTGGGTAGGCAACATATATTTAGTTGACATACAAAACCACTGTCGCCACAAATAGGGCTCTAAAATGAGCCAACTCCACATGGCAATATTTTCCTACACATTACAGAGAATTAAAACAGCAAGTATGGATGAGGCTTGTAAAGGCTGCATAGATGTCTGCAAGATTTCTTAATGTATGAGTGTTCAACCGTGTTCATTTTAGCATAATGCGACAGAATTCTCCAATAGAAAAAAAATCCAACTCAATGATCAACAGACATATGCCTAGGTGTGCATTGTATCGACAGTGCCATGTCCAGACCAGCTGAACTACATCCCCCACAATCCTCAGCACTGCTGATCACACAACCAGAAAGCACTGTATAAATACTTGTAACATTATCATCAGAATTTCCTGACACAAAAAGTCAAGAAATTGCAATACTACGTGGGTTGAAAATCAGAGCCACATCTAAAAGAAGCTCATCATTGCTTCTGACCTTTGACATGAAATGAAGTCCATAAAGATGCTAAATAAAAATCACATTAGAACACAGTAAAATGTTAAAGGGCTAGTTCACCCAAAATTGACAATTTTGTCATCATTTATTTACCATCTCGTTATTCCAAACTGCAGAAGAATACATTCTGAAAAATGACTATGTCCATACAATGAAAGTCAATAGGGTCCAAAAAAAAAACCTGGATCCCACTGACTTCATTGAAAAATATCACAGTGCTTTTCTGGTCAAAGAACGTGAAAGAAAGCAAGAAAAGGAAGGAATTCAGTCATAAAGGTTTGGAATGTCATGAGGGTGAGTAAATGATGACAGAATGAACGTTTTTGGTTGAACTGTCCCTTTAAAGCAGCCAAAACCAGCAGTTCAGCGACAGTTCAAGGCTGGGTCATTCAGCCAGGCCCAGATTTTAATCATATGTTGAGGACTTCTGGGATGCACCAGCATCAGGCTTTTATAGGCACAGGCATTATTGCGATATTTCTCATCGATATCAAAAGTTCTGAAGCCTTTGTGCTTTTCAGGGGCAAGACCCAGTTTCTTAAGGCACATACCTGTGTAGACATCATCAATGGGGTACAGGGGCACCGACTTTGAGATGTTATGAAGTTTCTGGACCAGCTGTCCCGAGAACAAATAACCGCCCCCACCCGCATAGGAAGGGTACGCACCAACAAACACGCTCTCCGGGATAAAATACTTGACCTTTTTGTCTCTATGCGGACCAGCGTTGGTGATCACATCTCCTACAAACAGTTCCTTGGCTTTGGCATTAGAAAGATTGCTTAGGAAGTCTAGAATGCGGACGGTGTTAACAAAAACATCGTCATCGCCCTTGAAAACGTAACTGACTCCGGGACAGCGGGTGCTCAGCCATTCCAGGAAAAGCACTTCCTTGATGGTGAGGTTGAAAAAGGTGTCCCTATAGTCCCATTGAAGAATATCCTGATGTATGACGCTCTCATGTTGGAGCATCTTTGAGAGATCTGGGAAGTAGTCCTCCGTGGTTGCGTTTCCGAGGAGAAACACCGTGACAACTGTTTTGTTTGCAAGGCGGCCAGCTTTGCCCCATGACTGGCGGATGGCCTGTCGTCGATCAAAGTGTGGGACTAAAGATTTAATTCCTAAAAGGAGGAACGGTGGGTCTTTGCACATGTCTGGCTGGTCCAGCACGATGGGATAGGACCTGCAGCGCATAGACAGCAGGAAGTCCTTGAAGCGATCTGGTAGCGAGTTGTAATCCTTGACTTGGGTGGTTACCTTGAAGTCTGGCTCACAGGAGTCCAGACTGACCGTATCGTTTAGCCAGTCTGGAAGCTTATCAGTCGTGAAGTTGAGCTTCTCTAGGTTGCGGTTGTGGATGTAGTTCAGCTGTTGCTGCAGGCGATTCCAGTATGCGTCACTGGGAAGATCTTTTGCCCAGAAACGCTTCGTGGGAACCAGCAGCTTATTTTTGTTGCTGTCTTCCTTCCCAGCATTGCGAGAAACCTCCACCACTATGAAGATGAACACCATCATCATCATCACCATGACCTTCATCTTCCTCCGAGGTCCCTGCATGGTGTCGATACTAAACACCTAACAGCAGAGACAAAGAATAACATGGGTAACTTGTTTAAAAAAAACATAAAGGGTCAAAATGTTTCTTAACCACATGCCCAGAAATATTAACATGATGCAGATAACCACAAAGCAAATCCTGTTTGATGGTAAAACATGTAATGCTTCAAAGATTGTTTGTGCACATGCTTGCAACTAAAGTGTTTGAGTACTGCATGCTTATTATAATATATGTAAATGTCAACCATGACTAAAGTCACTGAAAGTCGAGAAGACACAAAGACATCAGTTACTTGAAGGACCAAAGTTCAAGCATGGCTGTTTTAATTTTAGACCGGCAACTAAGATTAAACTAAAGGGAACCTCTTTATGTTTAACTCTATATGGGAGTTAACCCACAATTTTATAAAGGACACTTTTTTTTTTTGGGACAACTTGTAATAATTTTATTTTCTGTTGAAATTCAGAATTCCAATAATATGAGAAAGGTTACACAACAGACATGTTTAACCCTTTATACACATCAGACATGTTTACCCCTTTTTGAAGACTAATATCACTTCCTTTATTTAATGTAAAAAATGTCACTTTCTTATCCACCTGTTACTTCTCTTTCACCAATTCCTCTCTTTTTCTCTTGCTTTGTTGCTTTTGTCTCCCAGCAACCCCTCTGCTCTGTTGCACATGGTTTCTCTCATTTATTCAACCCCACATTCTTCAGTTCAGCTTACTTTTCCATTCTTTCTGCGTTACAGGTGCGACATAAAGGACTAAATTTAGAGTGGCTTCATGAGCCAGCTGGCCTCTGGGATAAGTGTTGATTTAAAGACTACATACAGTACGAGCCAGTCAATGACAGAGCCACTGATTTCCAACAAGAAACAGCATTATCTTTATGTTTTGACATGAAAAATGTCCCAACTATAAACTAATACTCTTCTTATTTAAGTGAATTAAGACTCAATACTGTATACAATAAATGGTTGATGTCAATAATGTATCATACATGTCATTTATGAACATTAAACTGCATTTTATCATATAATGATCAAAACTAGTACAAGGGTCACGCAAACCGTGGGGGGGCCGTAACAAATCCAAGGGCCCTGATCTGAGATGCAAACCCTGGCCTGACAGGATTTCTACCGAGGGGAATGCAATTTTAGCAAGCTGCGGTGTGCGGCATAATTTTTTCTGTTATATAATGATTGAAATTAAATCTGCCAGTCACTTCGCTCTCTCAGTCAGCTAATACCATCAGAATGTGTTTTTCTCAGATGAAATGCTATTGAATTATGAACTAAAATTACTTGGGGCCATGTGTGCCTGTTTACCTGTGCACAGGCGAGACTGTGGAGGGTCCAGATGTATGGTGCGCAGGTGCTAGCAAATGTTTTTAGCCCATCCTGACTCACTAACAGAGCGAATCACAGAAACAGGGATGGTGCAGAGGAAATCCAGATCTGGGGAGAAAGAAAAACAAACATGTTTTCCTGCTGCTGCACTAATGGACACATGGAAGATTTGAGAGAACATCAGGGCCTGGAACAGCAAAAGTAAACAGTCTGTTCACACTTGAGGATTAGTCCACATGGTTTGAGCTCAATTATTTGTTGACCTTGCTTGAAATCACCAGGTGAAAATCTGGTGTATCTAGTAATTTTCACAATGGTACATCAAGCTCTAAAGCTAAACAAATTCTGAAATTATTAGCAAAAAACACTCTTCCACTGTGACTCCACTCAAATGTTTTCATATCCACAATGCCACAATCTAAATCACTGTTTGAAATAGACAAATTGAAATGGCAACAACTTAAACTCATTTAATATATCAGACCTGATCCCCCCCCCCCCCCCATCAAGCCTGCATTTATTTGATCAAAAATACAGAAAGAAATGTAATATTGTGATATATTATTACTAGGGGTGTAACGGTTCACAAAATTCACGGTTCGGTTCGATACGATACACTGATGTCACGGTTCGGTTCGGTTCGGTTCGGTTCGATACGTTTTAGATACAGCAAAATGTAAAAACATCTCAACTTTTCAGAATGCCGCAAGCGCACCGCGGGTCATGTGACAAGAACCAACCAATCAGCTTCATCCTTTCCCGTAACAACGTTGAGAGCTCAGCCAAGATGAAGGAACAGCTGATCATAGTTGTATATGGATTGCAATTTTGAAATACATTCAGTAGCAGAGCTACTGCAAGCGATTTTTAGAGCTGCAAATCCATTTATCCTTCGCTGAAATTTCCGCGTCTCATGGAGAGAGCACGTCATTGTTGCTTAGCAAAGACAGACGCCTCAGGAGAAAGACGCGCTTAGCGTTTTCCATGCGTTTTTAGGCACGATATGTGAACGGCCCCTAAGGCGCTCGCTCACTCAGCACGCGCTGAAGGCTCGTTGCAAAATGTCTAATGCATTTAACAGACCAGAAATATAAGATCCTAAAATAACCAACAGGTCTGGTGTTTGGGTTGGATTCCCTGTAAGCTATAGTGTCTAAATGCTGCAGGGATAGTTTGCTGCGTGCATGTTTCTCCTTTTTTTCGTCTTTTCCCAGATAGTACTGACGCATATATCCCAGATATTCCCGCTGTTTTTTTTTTTTTTTTTTTTGTAATCCCGCTGGTGTACCCTGTCATGTTGCAGATGCGACATACCGTTGTTTATTTATCCACCACTCTCTTGCCATCACCATTATAGCTTAAAGGGAATCCAAAGTGCACCCAAACACCAGACCTGTTGGTTATTGGGGGATCTTCTCATTTCTAGTCTGTTAAACGCATTGGCTATTTTGCAACGAGCCTTCAGCGCGTACTGAGTGAGCGAGCGCCTGCTGAGTAGCCTAACATAAACATATAAGATGGTGTTTTTTTCTTCTTCGGGAGTGTCAGGGGCGTTGCCTGTTACGTTATTTGGGTTATTGGGCTACCTTGTTGAACGCATATCATTATATTTCTTTCTCTCTCTTTTTTTTTTTTTTCAAATATAATTAATTACTCCAACGAACCGTTCGGTATACATAATGCGTACCGCGTACCGAACCGAAAGCGTCGTACCGAACGGTTCAATACGAATACGCGTATCGTTACACCCCTAATTATTACAATTTAAAATAATTGTTTTTAAATTTATTATACTTTAGATTATCATTCATTTCTGTGATGCAAAGCTGAATTTTTAGGATCATTATCACATGATCCTTTAGAAATCATTCTTATATGATGATTCATTATTAAAGTTGGAAACAGTTCTGCTGCTTAATATTCTTTCAGAAAATGTGATACTTTTTAAGGATACTTTGATGAATAAAAAAAAAAAAAAAAAAAAAGAAGCTATGTTTTTAAAATATAAATATTAATTAAAATATACACTACTGGTCAGTAATTTGGGGTCAGTAATTTTTTTCTTTCTTTTTTAAAAATAAAATCAATACTTTTATTCAGGAAGGATGTGTTAAATTGATAAAAAGTGATAGTAAAGAAAATATATTGTTAGAATATATATTATTAGAAAAAAAAATATTTTGAATAAATGCAGTTCTTTTTAACCTTTTATTCATCAAATATATTAGACAGCAGAACTGTTTCCAACACTCATAATAAATCAGAATATTCTAATGATTTCTAAAGGATCATGTGATAGACTGGATGTTACATGTGACACTGAAGGCTGGAGTAATGATGCTGAAAATTCAGCTTTGCATCACAGGAATAAATATTTTTTTTTAAGTATATTCAAATAGAAAACTATTATTTTAAGTTGTATTAATATTTCACAATATTACTGTTTTTATCTGTATTTTTGATCAAATAAATGCAGGCTTGATGAGCAGAAGAAACTTCTTTCAAAAACATTACAAATAGTAATGTTTCCAAACTTTTGGTCTGTATTGTATATATAAACGTAAGAACATTTGTGTATTTGTGTGTGTGAGATACACATATACACACACACACACACACACACACACACACTCATCATAAAATAAGCGCACACTGTTGTAAACTATGCAGTTCCGAGAGCATGACGTACTGTATAGAGGTCCGCTTTGCACATGCGCCGATCAGAAGTGACGAATGCGGAAACGCAGCGGAGAGATCAAAACAAAAGGTCACTAATTTGAAATACAAAACAAGGATTTGTAAAGAAAAATGTTAAAGGATTTCAGTATAAGCCAAGAGGAAACTGGTTATTCTTTGCAAAAGGAAACTTTGCTTCTATTGGTCCTGTTAACAAATGTTGGTTTTCACAAGACTCACCAGCTCATGCGCAACGCTGACCTCCATACACCATGTTCTAGGAACTGCTTAGTTTACAACAGTGAGCACAAACTACCTTTAAGTGATTATTATGTTTTCAATATTTTTCCTCACAAAAACGCATCGATTCGCTACAGGAAGCCTTCGGTCACCCCCCGGAGTGTGAGGAGTTTTTTTTATCACTGGAAGGGCACTTTTTATTTCACGTCTTTTGTACTGAAAGAATGCAACACCCATTGAGTGCCATTAAGACAATTTTTTCATATAAGTCCAACTGGATTCGTCTGAAAGAAGAAAGTCATATACACCTAGGATGCCTTGGTGGTGAGTAAAACGCAGCCTAATTTCCATTTTTGGGTGAACTAACCCTTTAATGGATGGAAGACTCATTTTTGTTAAAGGCATTGGCACAACAATTAAAGCCATGTCCAGGGCATAAAGTAATTTTGATGGCACTGATGGCTTGTGCAAGAACTAGAGTCCAGACTTTTAATGCATTTGCTTCCATTCTCTCTGAGCGTAAGTGCACAGAGTAGCTAAAGAGACCCTGGATGTGAAGTCTCTTATTAATAATTAACAATGCATTTGCTGTGTAAACAATGGACTGAATCACTCTCCACCTCACATCAACAGAATAAAGACTCACACGGATCCTTTCACTAGCCCTTTACAAATGGTTTAACTCCGTTCACTTTTACAATCTAGCTCATCTACGGTTGTGAAAGAATTTTCTTGTTTTGTAAAACCAACCAACCTCTTGGTTAATCATCTTACTGTTGGTCAGGAAAGGAACTTAAGCAACCATGCCCAGAAACCACAGCAACTATGCAATGCCAAAAAATAGGATTATACACCATGGGGTAGTAAATATTTTGTGCTACGGCTGTAGATACATTTACATTTGTGTGTATGGAGCAGGGGTCTCCAAACTCGGTCCTGGAGGGCCAGTGTCCAGCAGAGTTTAGTTTTAGTTCAGGTGTGTTGAGGTGAGTTGGAGCTAAACTCTGCAGGACAACAGCCCTCCAGGACTGAGTTTGGAGAGCCCTGCTATAGGTTTTTATTTGTATTTTTGAACAGCTCTCAGCAGGCCGGATGGATTTTAATTTTTTTACATGTGTGAAAAGCAAGGTGAATGAAAATGTGATGAGAAACAAGAGTGTTGTTGAGAACTTGTCCAGAACAAGTCAAAACAAGTAAGAATCTGCTGTTCTGTCTTTAGACACAATGCAAAGTAGAGCTGAATTGACTATAGTTGCCAAGCAACATCGCAACTTACTGCATCAATACAGAATTCAGCTGATGAGCGGTTACAGGTGTGCATGTATGGTTAGGTTTCCTCAATTTCAGAGATGGAGCTATGCATATTACATTAGCTTCCCTGTCTTTACTCAATTTTTAAGAGCTATGAAGTCATTTCTGTACTGATGAAAAACTTAATTTCAATTACATTCACTTCACATTTATTTGTATAGTGCTATTAATATCATTGATATACTTGTTATAGTACATATACTCAAACTTATTTTTCTTGCCTTGACAAGTTCTAAATATAAAGAGAAAATCAAAATTGTACTATTTAATTCACTTATTATAAAAATCTGCCATTAAAACACAACTGGCAAAAGTGACTTATGACAGAAAACAAAAATTTTAATGTTAAGAAATAAGGTAGTAAGAGTATTAAGGAAAGCAAAGGCAGATTATTATTATATTCTTTTTTTTAAATCACAGTTATTGAAATTGTCAATAAAATTATCAAAACAAGGCCAATTGAATTGAAGATTAGCCTAATGATACAATCAATTTTACCGAGTCCAATTGATGTGGCACAGGCCTTTAATCACTATTTTATTGAATCAGTGGATAAAATAGCTCAAAGAAATGCTCAAAGTTTCACAGTACAACCTTATTTACGAACAAGTAATGCTTGTGAGACAGCTTTAGTATAAGACAAGTAAGAAGTTAAGAGTTGGATGTAGTTAGATCAAGTTAGATGTTGAAAAGGTAGTCATGTCTCTTACGTCCTTAAGGACTTAAGATATCTATGGTATAGACACACTTTTATTGAAACAAATTAGTTCCTCAGTAGTTAACCCTTTAAAACATTAATAGTTAATTAGATTAAGGGAGATTCCCCACCTCTTAGAAACCAACAGTTGTGGACCCTGTATTTAAGGTAGGCGACCCCCGTTTAACCAGCAATTGTAGACCAGTTAGTTTGCTCCCCACAATATCAAAAGTGTTTGAAAAACTGGTGGCCAAACAAATGAATGAGGATTTTAATAATAGCCCTTTTCAATTACATCCGATGCAGTTCTGCTTTAGGATAAATCATTCAACAGAAACGGCTAATTGTTATTTTATTGAAAGGGTAAAAGGCATTAAATGAATAAAGGTGGAGCGGGAGGAGCTGTATTTATTTATTTACATAAAGCATTTGATACTTTAAATCATAATATTCTTTTAAATAAATTACAAAAATGTTTATTTCTTGACAAAATCTGAAAATGTAATTTAATTTAATCTTATCTGTCTTCCCATTCTCAAGTAGTAAAAATAGATAATTACAAATCCAATTGACTATGCCTATCAGCTGGTGTTCCACAAGGGTTCATATTGGGGCAGTTCTCTTTATATTATTCTCTGTATATTAAAGATATACCCATGGTGCGTCAACGATGTAATCTATTGTATTCTGATTATACATTCATTTTCGCGCATGGTGAAAATGTCGAAGCTGCTGCAAATAAGTTGACAGATGTTCTGTCATATATCATATCCTGGCTCATTCGGTCTTATCTGAAATCAAATGCGCCAAAAACAACTTGCATGTTCTTTTCTAAAGGACATAGTGCTGATATAAAACAGGATATTTTTATTTCGGGAGAGAGAGATCACAGGTGGTTTCAAAATATAAATTCTTAGGGGTTCATTTGGACTCATGTTTTGGTTTTAAAACGCATATTTAAAAAAGTTTTAATTTAGTTGGTTTATAAGAAACTTTCTCAAATGAGGCTGCAAAGGTATATTTTCATTCTGTGATTCTTCTATTACTTATTGTCTGAAAAGTTGGTCTAATACACATGATATAGTTCTAAAACCATTGGAATTATTGTACAAGCTAGCACTTAATATTAGATAAAAAGTAATATATATATTAGAGTTTTCACCATTGTATTATCTTAACTGCATATAATCTGCTTAGCTGGGAAATCACTTTTTTAAAGTTTGAAAAAGTTTTATTTTTTATAAGATTATGCATGGTTTACCTTATCCTCTGGTTGATTTTATTAAATTGAAATCTATTGAAAACAGTAACTAGAGCTGCAGCTAAAGCTGATTGCATAATTCCACATAGAAGAACCACATTTGGTCAAGCTGTTTTTTTTTTTAATTCAGAGCATCACATCAGTGGAATTCAATACCACAATCAATTACAGAATGAACATAATTTAACTCATTTAAGCAACATTTTAAGAAATGGCCTTTTCAAAACCAACAATGTGAACATCAATTTGGTTTAAATATCTGAAACCGTTTTTTTATTGTCAGTTTGTATAATTTGTGGTTGAATTTTTGGTTGAATTTCGTTGTTTCTTTTTCCCCCTTTAGTTTGGCCTAATAACATCTGGCAAAGGGACTTCTAATGAAAACTAGTCTCTGGGCTAATTTGGGTACATTTACATTCACAAATGTTGATTAAATGTACACTGTCCTTTTTTTGTGAAATAAATAACTAAAGGTAACCCTACTATGATATATGGTTTAACAATTAATGACCCAATACACACAAATGACGTGCACTTCACAAAAGTAAACAGAAAGTCCTTACAATCATAATTCCAACAATATGATAAACTATGAACATGACGTACTCTGAACAGGAACATTTTTTGTAAATGTCTCAAGTTCTCAATAGTTTGGTGAATGACTTTTTAAGGATGAACGGGTGTCACACAACCTGTCCATGTTGGCATCTGAATGATTTGTCACGTTTCAGATGAATTCGTAGAAACATTTCAGTGTTTGATTGGATGCACATGCGTTATTGTTGTGCTTATCAACCATTTTAAAACCTAAAATGTCTATTGATTTTGCCAACCAAACTATGCTAAATACAAAATGCAGCTAATTATGTACTGTCATTAAAACCTTAAAGAATAGACCAGTGACCAACCAGTTCAGACCCACTGTCCTAGTTGACAAATCATTACACATTTGCAAGAAACCATGAGGCAAAACCAATATTTAATAGGTGCATGCATGGATGAATGAGAACAAAGTAGACTGACCTCCAGAAGAGATTTAAAGGACCATCTATTCACCCACTCCCAGATGATAATCTCTGTGCTACTTCCAGCCCATTGCTGTTGTGAGAATTTAATGTCACGCATGAATAATAATGTTTGGGGTTAAACAAAGCAAGCCGCCCATTCTGTGATGAACTACCTGGGCTCAGGTGCACGGTGATGGTAAACTCAGACACAGGTGCAGCTCAATAAATTAATGTCATGGAAAAGTTGTGAAATTGTGAAACTTGTGTATTAAATAAATTCAGTGAAAACAGACTGAAGTAGTTTAAGTCTTCGGTTCTTTCAATTGTGATGATTTTGGCTCACATTTAACAAAAACCCACCAATTCAGTTTCTCAACAAATTAGAATACTTCATAAAGACCAAAAAAAAAAAAGTATGTTAATTTACTGTACATGTACTCAATACTCGGTAGGGGCTCATTTTGCTTTAATTACTCCCTCAGTTCGGCGTGACATGGAGGTGATCAGTTTGTGGCACTGCTGAGGTGGTATGAAAGCCCAGGTTTCTTTTACCGTGGCCTTTAGCTCATCTACATTTTTTGATCTCTTGTTTCTCATTTTCCTCTTGGAAGAGTTTGCTGGCGAGTCAAGGACTCCAACACCATGGTCATTTAACCAACTTTTGGTGTTTTTGGCAGTGTGGGCAGGTACCAAATCCTGCTGGAAAATGAAATCAGTATCTTCAAAAAGCTGGTCAGCAGAAGGAAGCATGAAATGCTCCGAAATATCTTGGTAAACTGACGCAGTGACACACAATGGACCAACACCAACAGATGACATTGCACCCTAAATCATCACAGACTGTGGAAACTTAACATTGGACTTCAAGTCATTTTTAAGAGAGCAAGGTCGCAAGATCACCTCTGTATAGGTCAAACACCCTCAAAAGATCACCAATACATTGACTCAAAAAGATCATCAGAAAACAATGACCTAAAAAAAGCATTACTAAACACACAAAGAATGGGTCAATGTATCAAGACAAGACTATTCAAAAGTTTGGGGTTGGTAAGACTTTTTTTTTTTGGTTTCTGAAAGATGACTTATGTTGCTAATGACTGCATGTGATAAATACAGTAATATTGTGAAATATTTTTGCAATTCCAAATAACTTTTCTCTATGTTAATATATATATTTTTTAATGCAATTAATTCCTGTGAATTTTCAGAACCCTCTACTCCAGTCTTCAATGTCACGAGTTGGTGATCAAGAAAAATTTCTTATTATTATCATCATTATTGAAAACAGTTGTGTTGCATAGTATTTTTGTGGAAACCGTGATATGTTTTTTGATTAATTTAATGCTTTTAACTTTTAAATGGTAGTGTTATTTGTGAAGGAAGAAATGTGGACAAAAATGATTTAAGCCAATCTTTCACATACACGGCTTGGCAACATGAAACAAAAAATATAAAGCCATTACTAGCCTATCACCTCCTTTTTAACAGTATAATATAGCTCAAGTCTCTTCAGGCACCAAGTAGATTTCCTAGAAGAGGATGAATTCGCCATCACTGAAACTAACTGTCTGGGTGGAATTTTTTCCCCACTTGGTGGCAACACAAGTGACCAAAACAAAATTACATGAGTCACATTAAAGGATCTCAAAGGACACTTCTGAGGAGCACTGCTGCATTCCAGGAAGGCCCCCACCGCCCATAAGAAACTGACTGCCTTCCAGTTATTGTCTGCAGGTTTTTGCTCACAAAACAAGCCTCTACTCATTTAAAGCTTACTGCAGGTTACTTTGAAAATGCTTATGTTTAAGCAGGTAAAACGAGACTAACACCTTGGGGGCACAAGCTTACATTAAAGTGCATTCCTTGAGTCATCATGGAACTCTATAGACATTATAACTCTAAGGGATTTACCCTAGTTAGTCAAAAAAACCCACTGACTCACACAAAGCACTACTCCGGCTCAACATGCAAAATAACTTGAGCACAAAAAGAGAAAACATGTGCTCCTTCATTACAACTAAAATGTTTTGGAGTGCTAAAATTTTTGTAAGAAATTCATAGATGCAAGAAAACGCTTAAATCTTTCCAATCCAAATGCACTGCCACATCCTAAAAGACTTGAGGGTTGAACTAAGCCCAAGCACAGACATGAAGACTGTTCATTCCCTAAGAGCATGCAATCATTCTACATGCTGGAGAAACCCAAGCAGGAATGAAAGTCGTTCTGACCCCACAGATTAACCCTTTTGAAATAGCCTTTTGGGCAGTGTGTCAACATACAGCGCTGCTGCACTTCGGGAGTCCAGTGTTCGAATCCCAACTTGAAGACCTTTCCCGAAGCCGCCCCGTTCTCCCTCTCCCTTTTTGCTTCCTATCCTATATCAAAATTAAAGGCAAAAAATGCCAAAAAGATATCTAAAAATTTTTTTAATAAAACCACTTGAAATGGTTACCAGCCATGAAATGTAATAGTTGCAAATAAATCCTCATCTTTAAATCCTATTTACATGTTTGTATATGTCCTAGGGATACTTCTAGGATTCTTGCCAATCCAAGACACTGAAATACAGAAATACTTTGAGGAGGCCCATACATGTTCAAAATCTGTAACATCATGTAGCCACTGCTAATTAATGTTATAGATCTAATCATACATAATGTTTAGCTCAGAATTAACCCCCAAAAAGTCATTTAAAAAACTGGGTTAGAGGAGTAAAGCATTGAATATACATTACAAAGAGTAGCTTTAAAAATGTTTTGATTCAACATTGCATAAATAATCATAATTATCTATGATTCACAACCTAATGACACAGACCACAAGTCCAACCTTATGAGGATGGAATTTAAAATGACAGCAAGTGAAACTGAAAAGAGGTAGCAGCGACAATAGCGATTTCCGTTTCATGCGGACTTCAATTGTCTCTGGTTAAACGTGCTTAAACCACTGTAGCCCAGTCTGTGCCCTAATGTAATCTATTAACTATGCATATCATAACGTCTTAGGCTACACATTATGATAAAATATTTTAATAAGACTGAATTTGTATTTAAGAATCACATTTATTGAAAATACATATAACGCCACATGTCCAAGCAGGGCCGTCGCCAGAACAAACCAAATGGGGGGCATTTAATTTTCATAGGGGGGCACACTTTTTTAATGATCTGAGACAGACCATAACATAAACCCATATTAGGCTATAACTAAAATAGACCACAATAGTCTTGTTTTGTTCAATTATTCAAATAAAATACTTCACCGTTTGATCTCAACGTCTCTGTTTATTGTCTCTTAACATTTCCAAAACCGCCAAAAATGTATTCTGAGATCGCATGAAACGCGCAGCTCAGCTGCGCAAAGGAATTGCGTATAAACAATACAATACTGTATGCTTAACTAAATGAATTGCATATTTTATATATACATATACATATACTTACACACAAACTGCATATTGTATTTTGAATTAATAGAACTACTAACACAAAAATAACATATTGAAATGTCTGCTGCTGGAGACTTGCCATTGGCTGTTGTATTTGAATAATTAATGAGGTAGGTCTTTGCAAGGTTTGGGTTCTGTTTAGGGATGTTTTAACAGTCATTTAAGAATATAATTATATTTAAAATTATGTTCTGTGTAATAATGCGTTGAATAATGAATCGTCTGAATCATTTCTGAAGGTAATGTGTTATGCATTTCTAGTGTTACCGTTGTAGTGATTACTGTTCCTGTGAGCCAAGTTCTGATGAAATAACGTTATTAGTGTAATGATCTAAATCAATAACATTTTTATCCAACGTCTAATTGC
The DNA here is from genome assembly GCF_003368295.1 of Carassius auratus. Classification (NCBI taxonomy): domain Eukaryota; kingdom Metazoa; phylum Chordata; class Actinopteri; order Cypriniformes; family Cyprinidae; genus Carassius; species Carassius auratus. The sequence continues at coordinate 35,699 of NW_020527856.1, forward strand.
GCGTTCACACTGGCTGCGTCGGGAGCGTCAAAAATTCCTCTTGCAGTTCTGTTCACAACGCTGCAGAAAGATTCGTGAGCGCTCGGATGTTTGACGTAGTCCGAATGCTTATTTTGTATTATTTTGTATTGTATTCGCAAAGCTATCAGACTTGTTGATCTTATGCAGACTAACCACAAAGAGGTTAACGTTATAAGTTGATCTCATTAAATGTTGTTGTGGATGAAATATTAAGATCCTTTACTTAAAATGAACGATCTCAGACACCTTGGTCCACGTATCACTTTTAATTATTTTTTTATGTCCCTGTACGCAAACAGGGGCACATCATAGATTACTGCAAACGCGTAACAGCAATAATCAACCTGTCCTCTATTTTGCTTGGGAACTAATGTGATCGGAGCTGCGTCCTCTGGAATCCTCTCAAGCGGTTGACTTCTACGTTCCGATTGGTTGCTGCCCAACCGCGTCATAGCTCATTACCATAAAGTTGCCTTGATTTAAACTCTGCTCGACGCTCTCAAAGGCCAAGTCGCGCCGCGCCGCTCCTCGCCGCTGCTCGAATCTGGTTTACATTGAAAATGAATGACTTCCGGCCACTTTGACGCTCTCGACGCCGGCGGTGTGAATGCACAGTAATGCAAGTTTGGTTAATTGTTCTGTGCATTACGTTTAGGGGGGCACATAAAGTCATTTGGGGGGGCACTGCCCCCCGATGCCCCCCCTTGACGACGGGCCTGTGTCCAAGATTAAGTTTTTCTAACAACGAAGAAATTTTACAGCGAGTAAAGAACATTACATTTTCCGCTAACCGCAGGCCCGGCTGCAGGATGAAATGACTGAGGGGGCATGTAAAATTGTTAAGGGGCTTAACTTTATTATACCATCAATGATTAATACACACTGAGATCTCGCTTTGCAACGACAGATTTTTAAATACAGCGCTCCCTAAAACACTCCATATGCAACTGCAGGTAACCAGAGACTAGCAAATGTTAAACAGTGTAATGATTATTTTTCAAGGCGACAGTTATTTTAGAACGTTCCCTCTTAATGTTTCCATGGCAACGTGTCATATTTGTCACGTGGAACACCGCAGCCACAATAATAACACTGTATAACAGATGTCCTTCATTTTGTTTTTCCTTTTTTATTCGAAAAAATCACAAACTTACTTACCATGTCATCAACTATCCTATATTCCGATTCTCAAATATGTGTAAGTGAGTGTGTTTGGTCGTTTAAAAAACTTTATAACAATAGAGTAAACCTTATAGTTAGCCTAACGTTACTTCCACTGTGTTTTATCTGATATGAAAAACATACGTCGGCAAATTATATATGGATAGATTGTTTTTGCTGCTTTCACACACTCCAAATGTAGGCTTTTGTTTTACCAGTGCTTATGTGTAGCCTATTTAAATGTATGAAATCTAAAATAAACATTATGAGGTTGAAAACACTGCATAGTTGTGATTATAACACAGCTGAGCTCGTCCGTCTCTGGTTCAGCGCCAACCAACGCGAATCTGTCAAATCGTTTGAATCTGGCAGTGATGTCACGAGTTACAACACTGAACATTCTAAATCCCATTGGGATAAGGTTAAATTATTATTTAACTCAAAAGGTTTAACTCAGAGGGGGCACAAGTCAGATCTGAGGGGGCATTGCCCCCTTTTGCCCCCTTGGGGCGCTGGGCCTGGCTAACCGGCAACCCTGTGGCCGAAATACAGTTGGGTAAATAGGCAGTGGGCGGGTTTCACAAACCAAAACAGAGACCGCAATCTGTCCCTGAACGCACATTTTAAAAAAGGAGAATAAATTACTGTAGCATTGTTTTTCAGATAAACAAGCATGTTAACTTAGCATGTTTCTTAAATATCTGCAAACATATGGTATTTTTATGCTTTTGTAGGGAAAAAAAGTTACACACAGCACCTTTAATATGAGGATTTTGTCAAAAATTCCCCACCATGGCCCCTCCCTGAAAGATCAAGCCCCGCCCCCAGCACCCCCCAGATAAAATATGCTCCAGCGGCTCTGATTAGCACTCATTTTATCTAATAAAATCTAAAACAGATGTTGTAAACACCAGATACTCGGAGTAAGCATTAACATAAACAGCTTCCAATGAAACGAACCCTGACAGCGACTAAATTTAGACTGCTTCGGAGTAACGTTAGTCATTTCTCTGAATCACCAGTTGCTTGGATTCCCGAGGATGTTTACCATCTTAACGATGTTAAGCAGTCTGTGACTGTAACGTTTAGTTCTCTCACCGAAGTGACGCCGAACTTTATTTCTGACCGTTAAAGTGTCAAAGTCACCCACATTTACTTTAACTAAAACAGTATTTGTAAAAAGACCCCTTTATATAAACAAAGTTGTAGATCAAATAAAAAGGGGTGTTCACGGACTGTTTTAGCGGACCTGCTAACGTCAAAAGTAATCCGCATGCGGACGACTCCGTCCGTGTCGCTCTCCTCGCCGCGCGCACAACATTAAAAGTTAAAGCCGGAACATTCAGACTTCTTGCTATCAAACCTCAACAAACACCGACTAGAACCGAACCGATATAATGTGAAACTTCTACCTTTAGCTTTGTAAAAGTCATTATTACCTTTCAGCTCCAGCTGTGAGAGATCGTGTTCACATCCTGCCCGTCTGGTTCATGATGATGATAAACTCCATCTGCTCATGATGATAAACTCCTCCCAGGGCGGAGTATAAAACTTCCTTAGTACAGTATGTATTAACCACACTATTTGCCATACAGTCACTGTTTAATCGTCACTGGAATGAAAACTCACTGTCTAGTGTTTGCTTTACCTGGAACTACTTCTGAAAGTTCATTCGACTGGTTGATTTATTTGGGGTTTACATCGGTTTTAGGGTTAAATTCTGGCGAATACTACTGTATAAAATGTAAACGATATATTTAATTAGATTTCAGATGACTTTAGCTCATTCTAAACATTAATGTGAGGAGGAAAGTCTGTAATAGCATCTGCTGTAAAATAAAAGCTGTGTTTGGAACATGTTAGCAGGTTTCTAGCCAGTCCATATGGTGGTCAGACCATCAAATGACCTGGGCCATTGGGCTGAACAAGCAATGAACCGACCTCAAACCCCACCTAAAACCAGTCTGACCAGGCCAGAAAATACCAGTAGGGGGGAGTGGGGTAAGTTGAGCCAGTGGGTTTGTTACTCCACCCCTTGTAACTGTACACTTTTGCTGTAATGTGACCTTTTATTTTGAACCCCCCTGTAATTTCTACCAGTCTGCAAAGAGGAGATAATCATGTGAGGAGTGGAAGGACATTTTAACTTTACAAACTGTTTTAGGCAAATTTATCCAGGTCTAAACATATATTAAATGATAAAAAAAACATATTGGAATTACTTTAGAAACTTTAATTGTACTTCTGCCTCATTTTCCCTTATGTTGAGGACCACATAAGTAAAGTGGCTCATCTTACCTCACTCTCTCTTACTAGTACTGGTACCGAAGAACTAGTTTGTTTGTTTGTTTTTTTGGCAGGGAAGTGTTGAAATCCACATGTTTGTGCTGGATTCCCTTTGTCAACATGACTGAAGTTTGGTCAGATGTAATGCATGACTTATTGTGGTCCGTCACAGGGGGAAATAAGTCATGCTTTTTTAATGAATCTCAGTTTCCATTGTTTTGCTCAGTACAGACAAAGTTCTTCCTGCTGCATCCCATGTCTTCACACAAATAGTCTCCGTCCATATTTATTTTTCTTTGACTATTGGTTCATATTACCATTAACAAGTAAGTCTTTCCTGTCAGTCAGCTCATCAGGAACAGCAGGTGTGAGCTGTGCGAGATCATATGTCCTTATTATGTTATATTTCGTTTTTTCTAAATAGTGAGGCTTTGTCTGTTGACTTCACACACAACTGTGGATGTAACCCCCTTTACAGAGGTTTCAGGAGAAGTGTGTTCATATGAATCCACCAATCACACAGCTCTGAGGAAGTTTCTTACATCATTTCTTCCGATAATTCTTGTGGCATTCCTGGCTGCTCCACCCTAACTTTTCTTTCAGCACACTTTTGAATTCAAGACCATACTTTATGGACAGCAAACCAGACCTACATTCTTACACATTTATTTTTCTAGTAAATACCATCTGATACCTCACTGAAAATGCCTTGTTTATATACTTTTATTCAATAATGATGCATGGATAAAAAGTGTCAGTAAAGACATGTATAATGCTACAAAATATTTATGTTTCAAATAAATGCCTTTCTTGTTCATCAAAGATCCACAAAAATATGAAGTAGATTGAAGACCAACCTCTCTTTTACCTCTATATGTACAAAGCCTCCTAACATCTGTCAATCCTGTCTGTTGTATCATTTCAGGCTGGTTTGCATGCCAGCCATGGTAGCAGCAACTTTCCATAGTTATGCAAAGAATAAAAAAATAGAAGCATTTGGTTTATGTGCATGGGTCTGACAGGGATCACAGACTCAGGAACATCCACACCAGTGATCTAGAAAAACACCTAATTTACATTTTGCTCAAAACAGACACAGATCGCCTATCGATATGTGAGAATATGGACAGGATAAAAAAAAGACAGATAATACTGAACTACTTTGCTGATAAATAGTTAAAAGGGCAGATGGTAACAGGTGATAAAAGACTGATATCAAGAATCCCCCTTTAGTGTGGTTAGTTAGAGAAGGTTAGAGAAGATTTTCAGAAAGAAGAAGCAGAAGAGTTTCAGTTTGTAACAGACCCTCAAAATGCCCACAGCTCTAATCTGATTGAGTCTATTCTCAGAGCCTGTTTCCTGATACACAAATTAAGGCTGTTTCTGGACTAAATGTATCATGTAGTGGGCAATTAAAGGGATAGTTATATAAGAGAAGATATAAAAAAAATGTCTTGGGATATGACATGTTCTTCTTATGAAATATATGTATATGTGTGAGAACATTCATCAAAATGACTTATTTAGTGTGCCACTGAAGTAACAAAGTCTGAAAGTCTGGATTCTTAGTTATAGTTCAGCCCCTCAAGTTCTAGACATTTTGGGAATATGTGGCAGATATTCAAGTATGTAAGGTCATGGGAAAGTGTATGCTCAAATATTTAGTGGGTGTGTGAGTGTATGCGAACATGCTGTTGTTTGGAAACTAAAATGTTGTGGCAACATATTAGATGGAATTAAGTGTTAATGCAGTGTAAGTCAAATAAGGAAAATGTCAAGCCTTTACTGCTCTCTCCGGCAGTTTTCTACACCATGTCTATACAGTCTGAGTTAACAGATCATTTCCTTTAAAGAATCTCAAACCACATAATAGTGTGATTAATAAACAGACTATGCTTTGTAAATTTTCAAAAGAAAAGTGATCTTCATCCACATACTCTAAGATTAATGACCCTCAACAAACAGATTTATAAATAATAGGAAATTATATTAAATCCTAATATATTAACAATATAAATAATGCTAATGCATAAGTGCTCTTTATAACACGTGTCTAGGTGCATGATGGTGAGAAAGAGAAGAAGGATGCTGTTGGTTTTAGAGAAATATAAAATAAAAATAGAGGTTTATAAACCAACAGAGTCATCAAAACACAGCTTGACTGACAGTGACACAAGAATCACTGATAACAAATAATACAGATAACAAGAAATCTCTTAACCTTTCCTTAAAATCATTAACAGTAAATTTTATCCACTGATTTCGGCAGAGAGTGTCTAGTAAAGTTTATTTGTAAAGGATGTCAATTAATAGCTATAATTCTGTAAAACTTTTCAGAGGTGTGTTGTATACAGTTGTAAATGCATTTAGTCTTGTAAATGTAAATAATTTCTGAACAGTCCATCTAATGCCTCAATACCATGGACGTCAAAACTGACTCAGCTGTGGGTTTTTGTCTGATTTCCATGAAGCTCAGGGGTATAGTTTGAAGGAAATACCCCTGACGTATCTTCACAGCTTGCGTGCATGTTTGAATTTCAAAGCCAACGCAAAAAAAAAAGACAATGCTTGACATGTTGAAATGTTATTTTGGTACTTATTCTATATTTTGCTTCATGATCCACTTTTGCACTACTATGTGCAGTGTGCAAGGTTAAGATGACTGACATTAAGATTAAGACTGACATTATCAAGTAATGCTGAGAAGAAGAAAAAAGTGATTTGTTCTGTGGTCTTGTGGCCAGCTTTGCTCAAATGCCATTATGTACTTAGAAGTCCTGTGCTGTTTATTTGGCTTGCTTACATGCTCTCAGTACAGTACAGTAGAATTTGAAATGTTTTTGGTCCCTATAACCATAGAGATGATAACGAAGAGAGCTTTTTTTATCACCAGGGGAGAGAGAACCATGGAAACAGAACAAGGGACACCGAGTGTATGTTCTGAACACAAGGCCCCTCCCTTAGTATTTTCAAATAAAACCTTGTTGTTTCCTTTCCATTTACTGCTTTGAAATGATGGCGCATTTTTCCAAGACCACAGAAGTGTAAAAGGGTTTGTTGTTGTTCTTCTTGTCACATGTTGTTTGATTGCTTGAAGCATGTAAATCTGACCATGCATACAAAGCCAATCCTTTAAACACGCAGATACACAGAGCAAAAGAGAGACTACTGTTTTCAATGTGACACCATTAGGTCTGGGTCCCCCTGAGGGTTGTCTTTTTAATAGACATTAAGGAGAGTATTAGGCAGACTATTATCACAAGAAAATATTAAGTTATTGTAATGAGAAAACAACTTTCGTTATGTCATGATCACAAGAATATAACTTATGTCGAAATCACAAGATAATTAAGTCGTTATCACAACAAAACAGGAAAGAAAACAATAATCCATAGCCTTTTAAAACTTCCATATAGATGAGAAATGTTCTTGTCAGTCACAACCTACAAGTATTATTGTATGGTGACCCATATACTGATATATGTTATAATTTCTCCAGGTTCTTACTAATTCCCACGCCTATTATGATGTTCATGATTTTAGACCTGGGATGCAGTGGCGCACACACACACACACACACACACACACAGAGCAGGGTGTACAGTAAGTCAGATTACAGACATGTTGACAGCAGAATCCTTCTACACACTACCACACCTTTAACTCATTAGCACTGATCAATAATGCAGTGCTCCCAGTGCATTTGTTTTACAGTTGACATGGCAATATAGCAACCACAGCACTATGGCAACAAAGGAGGAGATGAAAAGATCAGTTAGAAGAAGAGATCAGAAAAAAATCTGATTAAAAAGATGAGAACTACTGAATCAAAGAGCATCAAGAGATCATCATATAGAGGTGAAATATCTCCCATCTCTGTAATTCAGTTTGAGAATCTTGCCATGAAGCAGATGCCTCTTATGCAAAGCCAATAACAATTCACTATCTGAAGAACCACCTAGATGAACCTGACTTGCTGAAAAGAAAAATGATGATAGATCAGGTGATCTGAAGTTCACCCTGACTAGTAACTGAACTGGCTACCACCCGAATCTATGCCGTTCTTTCCTCTTTTTCAGTTCTTTATTATTAATTTAGGATATGACCTCGCTCTGAATCCGATTCAGTACCTTATTGTCTCATGTAACATCAAACTACCAGATCTGCCGGATCTCCATACTGCTGACTATAGAGTAAAAAAAAGAGCTTGTCTTTTCAGCTCAGTCATTGAATCCAAGTAGCTCTCTCTGAAACAAAGGACCAGCTGTCCTGAAGGGGAATGGTCACCTGTACCTAAAGGACGTGCCTTCGCAAAACCAACCTGCAACATCTAAACATCTACACATTTATATCTGGAATTATAACTTACCTTTATATCTGTTCATTATTGCGAGGACAAAAGTAGCCTAATTACTAGGTCTGGTTTGGCCCTTTATGTGAAACCAAATCTTAAAGCTACAGCAGACAATACTTCTTGCTTTTCGGATTAAGCTGATGCATGTACTCTCTAGAATTACATAAAATATCTCAACATTAAAGTGCATTTATATAAGTTTCTTTTTCATTTGGACTAATTCATTAATTATTCATTTTTATACATAAACTAGTCCGCCTGAAATTGTAGCAGTCTGATTTTTGCTGTTGACTACTTGATGCAATTGTAGCTCATCTTTGTAGCATATACACAACAAAAGACAGATATATATAATATATATATATATATATATAAGCTTGTACCAATCTGTATCAAATTTTTATTTTGTGTAATCTATTTTTGCCATACGGAAACTGTAACTCAAAGCTATATTCCCACTTATGCAATTATACATCAGATTATTAACGATATGGACTCAGACATTTCATAAAGAATTTCTCAAAATATTCTTTGAGATCCGTTATGCTCATTAATATCATAGCGCTATCCCCTTTTTGTCAATAACTGTCTAATTTATCTGGATTAAGGATTTAGTAAAAACATCTGAGACCAAGTTGACATATTAAAAAGTCCTAAGAATGGCATTAAGTCTCATGAGGTATGAAATTAGGCCATCCAGAAAAAGAAACGAGGCTATTCAAATATTTCATAATGAGCAGCACAAGATTCAGATCATGCTTTATGAAGGAGAGTGATCTGATGAGTGTCTTATAAACAGGACATCCCACAATCCTAACATCCCCAAGTCTACACTATACACAAAGGGATTTCTGCACCAAATTCCCTGAAAAACATAGGACAACAAAAGATATCTGAAAGGTAAACTGATTTATAGGTGAACAATGAACTTAACACAGCACCTCCCTTCCTTCCATCTCATCTCCTGTGTGACATGATCTCCATACTGAAAAACGAGAGCGAGCTTATAAATATAAGCCCTTTCAACTTCCAGCAGACAAGTAAACACAAGCCTGGGAAGATTTTTCTGGGAAGATAAATGTTCCATAGACAAAGAGAGAGAGGAAGAAGAAAGAGAAAAGTAGTTTACTCAATGTTTACTTTGTCCAGACTCCTCTCTCCAGCTATTAAAGGCAAAAGTCTTCAAGCCTTGATCTCACTCTCTTCAGCGCTCAGCGCTCTTCACAGGCGCTTGACCAAGCTTGACTCTTGTGTGCGTGTGTGTGGATTTGTTCTCATATGCCTGCTACACAAGATTCCCAGAAAGCTAGCAATGCAAGACACTATTTATACAATCAACAGTGCCTATACTACACACACCTTAAGGTCAGAGTGCAAACTCACTTCAATCTCCTTTCAGTGGAATCACAGACGAATGGAAAAGAATTACATAAAAATAGTAGTTTAATAGAAGTTTGGTTTGTATTCGTTTCTCAGTATGTAAGCGGCGTGGAAATGATTAAGTAGAGAGCGAGAGAAAGGAGAAAACAGAAGGTCCTTCTGAGATCTACCGCACTGATTAAATACGAAAAATAAAGAAAGATTGTTCTTAGAGTAAATGGACAAAATTAACCAAGAACACAATTACAGAATTCGAAGAAGAAGTCGAACCACGAGAAGAGATTTTGAAGAAAATATAATACACTGGAACCCTTCTGCGCAGCAAAGAGGCCCGACAGACCACATTTAGACAGCAATCTGAGAAAAGACTTGACTGTGTGTGTGTGGGAGAGGAACAAGATAAGAATGAGAAAATAAAGATAAAAATAAGACACAAGAAAGTGTGTGAGCCAGAGAACATTTCAAGATCTACCTAGCCTCAAATCCTCTTTCTGTTTCTGTTCTTTGCAGATTCCTTGCAATTCTGGCCTTGATGTGGTTTCGAACAAAACAGGAAGGAGAATGCTGTTGAAGTGTGCAGCATGAGCAGTGTGTGCACTTCTGCGGCTAAAGGGGAAAATCCAAGTACTCTCACTGCAAAAAAAACAAAGCAACAAAACAAATAATATATTTAAAACAGAAATCACAGGCACTGTTTACCAGTTCCAGTAATCTTATGAAAAACAAAATGAAAATAAAATTGTAAAAAATAACTTGTATTATATTATGGTAATTGTTATATATCAAGTACATCTTTAAGGGTTTGAGATTTTTCTGGAATTTTTCTGGCATACAAGACCCAAATACTGAATAAGAGGGTGTTTTTTCAGTGCTTTCTGACCCCAAACATTTATATTAGAGAGCAAGATCTTGACTCTGCTCACACTTCCAAGTTAAACAGACGCATTCATACATGTTTGGCTGCAGTGGGAGCAAGACAAACTGTTCTTTTAGAGAACACAGGCTACTTTCATATCCAGATCAGAACAATCACACAGTCTTGTCCAGGAGCAGACATGATGTAACTGTGACGTTCCATCCAGATGATGTTGAAGGAGGAGTCACCTCATTATGTTGGCTGACTTCAGCGTGCTTAGTGAAGTGCTCTTCTGGGTCTACACAGTATCAGCACATTCCGTAACTTTCCGTTATTCATAGCTGACCTTGAGTAAGGCATCTAGCAAATCATTGATTAATGTACTCTGGATTGCATAACCTTCAAATGAAAACTCTCACACATTTGTAGAGAGCACTGGTGTGAGGAACTTGTGATTAGAGAGACTGACACAAGCGTGATTTGACACATTTGGGGAAGGGCAGAAAGAGGAAGGAAGGTGAATGACAACAACTGAAAATGAAGCCATACAATGCTCATAATCACATGATTTACTTCATGAAAAGTGCATGTGTATTTAAGAGTACTGCTGCAATAAATAGACTGCTCAACAATCAGCAATGGCCAAATGAATCTAATCATGGGCCGGTATGAGATTTTGATGCTATGATAACCTTAAGCAAAAATATCATGGTTTCACAGTATCTCAGTATTGTTTTTACAGCTCTAAAATGTTATTTTGAAATGTAAAGAAAAACAACAACAAAAAAACACTGAACACAATATATTTTATTTTTGTGCAACATACAGAATGTTTGGAAAAGCAGTATTTGTTAATTTATTTTTTATTTTTTATGTGTTTCTGAAATGTTGAATTGTGGGCTGTCTTGCAGCTTTTGATGAGAAAAAGAAAAAAAGAAGAAAAATAAAGACAGACATATTTATTTAACCTAAATCTGTAATTACAGTTATTTCATTTTAGTTATATAATATACATATAATTAATATGATTTCATATCATTTGTTTATATAATTTTATATACATAATTTGATTTAATAATAACCAAATTTGTAACAAAACCACTGATCTCTGACAAAACGCGGAAGCTCTGTCTGAACGCGACGCAGATCACTCTCTGACAGCAGGAGGCACTCATGGAACAGCACATACAGCGTTTCCTTGGTTACCGCTGTAAACACAACAGAGCTCCGCTGAAACACTGCTTTAATGTGAATTATACAGACACCAGATGAAAGGAAAACACCATCTAAACTTTTCTGAAGACAGTCAGTTCCCCTCAGAAACACATTCATATAAATCCCTAAATCAATACTGAGGATTTTCATCGAATAGTTTATGCATCATGAACAGTGAGTGATCTGCCTGCTACAGTATTTTCTCTTTGTGTCCGTCTTCAGCGTCTCTGGCCTGTGTTAACGGGCAATAACGGGTAATAACTGACAGATAAAAAAGTATTTCACAAGGTGTATTTCATCTCTAAACCTAAAAGCACTTAAACTCTTCCTTTGGTTCAGTGTTCTTTGTCTCACTGTCACATACCAAATCACAACATCCGTGTGATTACTTAAGATTAAGAACAACATCGCTCCCTTGTGGACAATATGAAATGTGTTCAGCTGCATGAAATAAATGTAGTCTTTTTCTGCATTTAATGCACACAACCTGACAGTCTCAGACACCTGACTTAGAAATCCTT
>NW_020527857.1:0-18865 GCF_003368295.1 Carassius auratus
AGTGAGTGTGTTTGGTCGTTTAAAAACTTTATAACAATAGAGTAAACCTTATAGTTAGCCTAACGTTACTTCCACTGTGTTTTATCTGATATGAAAAACACACGTCGGCAAATTATATATGGATAGATTGTTTTTGCTGCTTTCACACACTCCAAATGTAGGCTTTTGTTTTACCAGTGCTTATGTGTAGCCTATTTAAATGTATGAAATCTAAAATAAACATTATGAGGTTGAAAACACTGCATAGTTGTGATTATAACACAGCTGAGCTCGTCCGTCTCTGGTTCAGCGCCAACCAACGCGAATCTGTCAAATCGTTTGAATCTGGCAGTGATGTCACGAGTTACAACACTGAACATTCTAAATCCCACTGGGATAAGGTTAAATTATTATTTAACTCAAAAGGTTTAAACTCAGAGGGGCACAAGTCAGATCTGAGGGGGCATTGCCCCCTTTTGCCCCTTGGGGCGCTGGGCCTGGCTAACCGGCAACCCGTGGCCGAAATACAGTTGGGTAAATAGGCAGTGGGCGGTTTCACAAACCAAAACAGAGACGCAATCTGTCCCTGAACGCACATTTTAAAAAAGGAGAATAAATTACTGTAGCATTGTTTTTCAGATAAACAAGCATGTTAACTTAGCATGTTTCTTAAATATCTGCAAACATATGGTATTTTTATGCTTTTGTATGGAAAAAAAAGTTACACACAGCACCTTTAATATGAGGATTTTGTCAAAAATTCCCCATATGGCCCCTCCCTGAAAGATCAAGCCCCGCCCAGCACCCCCCAGATAAAATATGCTCCAGCGGCTCTGATTAGCACTCATTTTATCTAATAAAATCTAAAACAGATGTTATAAACACCAGATACTCGGAGTAAGCATTAACATAAACAGCTTCCAATGAAACGAACCCTGACAGCGACTAAATTTAGACTGCTTCGGAGTAACGTTAGTCATTTCTCTGAATCACCAGTTGCTTGGATTCCCGAGGATGTTTACCATCTTAACGATGTTAAGCAGTCTGTGACTGTAACGTTTAGTTCTCTCACCGAAGTGACGCCGAACTTTATTTCTGACCGTTAAAGTGTCAAAGCCACCCACATTTACTTTAACTAAAACAGTATTTGTAAAAGACCCCTTTATATAAACAAAGTTGTCGATCAAATAAAAAGGGGTGTTCACGGACTGTTTTAGCGGACCTGCTAACGTCAAAAGTAATCCGCATGCGGACGACTCCGTCCGTGTCGCTCTCCTCGCCGCGCGCACAACATTAAAAGTTAAAGCCGGAACATTCAGACTTCTTGCTATCAAACCTCAAAAAACACCGACTAGAACCGAACCGATATAATGTGAAACTTCTACCTTTAGCTTTGTAAAAGTCATTATTACCTTTCAGCTCCAGCTGTGAGAGATCGTGTTCACATCCTGCCCGTCTGGTTCATGATGATGATAAACTCCATCTGCTCATGATGATAAACTCCTCCCAGGGCGGAGTATAAAACTTCCTTAGTACAGTATGTATTAACCACACTATTTGCCATACAGTCACTGTTTAATCGTCACTGGAATGAAAACTCACTGTCTAGTGTTTGCTTTACCTGGAACTACTTCTGAAAGTTCATTCGACTGGTTGATTTATTTGGGGTTTACATCGGTTTTAGGGTTAAATTCTGGCGAATACTACTGTATAAAATGTAAACGATATATTTAATTAGATTTCAGATGACTTTAGCTCATTCTAAACATTAATGTGAGGAGGAAAGTCTGTAATAGCATCTGCTGTAAAATAAAAGCTGTGTTTGGAACATGTTAGCAGGTTTCTAGCCAGTCCATATGGTGGTCAGACCATCAAATGACCTGGGCCATTGGGCTGAACAAGCAATGAACCGACCTCAAACCCCACCTAAAACCAGTCTGACCAGGCCAGAAAATACCAGTAGGGGGGAGTGGGGTAAGTTGAGCCAGTGGGTTTGTTACTCCACCCCTTGTAACTGTACACTTTTGCTGTAATGTGACCTTTTATTTTGAACCCCCTGTAATTTCTACCAGTCTGCAAAGAGGAGATAATCATGTGAGGAGTGGAAGGACATTTTAACTTTACAAACTGTTTTAGGCAAATTTATCCAGGTCTAAATATATATTAAATGATAAAAAAAAATATTGGAATTACTTTAGAAACTTTAATTGTACTTCTGCCTCATTTTCCCTTATGTTGAGGACCACATAAGTAAAGTGGCTCATCTTACCTCACTCTCTCTTACTAGTACTGGTACCGAAGAACTAGTTTGTTTGTTTGTTTTTTTGGCAGGGAAGTGTTGAAATCCACATGTTTGTGCTGGATTCCCTTTGTCAACATGACTGAAGTTTGGTCAGATGTAATGCATGACTTATTGTGGTCCGTCACAGGGGGAAATAAGTCATGCTTTTTTAATGAATCTCAGTTTCCATTGTTTTGCTCAGTACAGACAAAGTTCTTCCTGCTGCATCCCATGTCTTCACACAAATAGTCTCCGTCCATATTTATTTTTCTTTGACTATTGGTTCATATTACCATTAACAAGTAAGTCTTTCCTGTCAGTCAGCTCATCAGGAACAGCAGGTGTGAGCTGTGCGAGATCATATGTCCTTATTATGTTATATTTCGTTTTTTCTAAATAGTGAGGCTTTGTCTGTTGACTTCACACACAACTGTGGATGTAACCCCCTTTACAGAGGTTTCAGGAGAAGTGTGTTCATATGAATCCACCAATCACACAGCTCTGAGGAAGTTTCTTACATCATTTCTTCCGATAATTCTTGTGGCATTCCTGGCTGCTCCACCCTAACTTTTCTTTCAGCACACTTTTGAATTCAAGACCATACTTTATGGACAGCAAACCAGACCTACATTCTTACACATTTATTTTTCTAGTAAATACCATCTGATACCTCACTGAAAATGCCTTGTTTATATACTTTTATTCAATAATGATGCATGGATAAAAAGTGTCAGTAAAGACATGTATAATGCTACAAAATATTTATGTTTCAAATAAATGCCTTTCTTGTTCATCAAAGATCCACAAAAATATGAAGTAGATTGAAGACCAACCTCTCTTTTACCTCTATATGTACAAAGCCTCCTAACATCTGTCAATCCTGTCTGCTGTATCATTTCAGGCTGGTTTGCATGCCAGCCATGGTAGCAGCACTTTCCACTAGTCTACTGCAAAGAATAAAAAATAGAAGCATTTGGTTTATGTGCACTGGGTCTGACAGGAATCACAGACTCAGGAACATCCACACCAGTGATCTAGAAAAAACCTAATTTACCATTTTGCTCCAAAACAGACACAGATCGCCTATCGATATTGAGAATATGGACAGGATAAAAAAAAGACAGATAACTACTGAACCTACTTTGCTGATAAATAGTTAAAAAGGGCAGATGGGTAAACAGGTGATAAAAGACTGATATCAAGAATCCCCCTTTAGTGTGGTTAGTTAGAGAAGGTTAGAGAAGATTTTCAGAAAGAAGAAGCAGAAGAGTTTCAGTTTGTAACAGACCCTCCAAAATGCCCACAGCTCTAATCTGATTGAGTCTATTCTCAGAGCCTGTTTCCTGATACACAAATTAAGGCTGTTTCTGGACTAAATGTATCATGTAGTGGGCAATTAAAGGGATAGTTATATAAGAGAAGATATAAAAAAAATGTCTTGGGATATGACATGTTCTTCTTATGAAATATATGTATATGTGTGAGAACATTCATCAAATGACTTATTTAGTGTGCCACTGAAGTAACAAAGTCTGAAAGTCTGGATTCTTAGTTATAGTTCAGCCCCTCAAGTTCTAGACATTTTGGGAATATGTGGCAGATATTCAAGTATGTAAGGTCATGGGAAAGTGTATGCTCAAATATTTAGTGGGTGTGTGAGTGTATGCGAACATGCTGTTTGTTTGGAAACTAAAAGTTTGTGGCAACATATTAGATGGAATTAAGTGTTAATGCAGTGTAAGTCAAATAAGGAAAATGTCAAGCTTTACTGCTCTCTCCGGCAGTTTTCTACACCATGTCTATACAGTCTGAGTTAACAGATCATTTCCTTTAAAGAATCTCAAACCACATAATAGTGTGATTAATAAACAGACTATGCTTTGTAAATTTTCAAAAGAAAAGTGATCTTCATCCACATACTCTAAGATTAATGACCCTCAACAAACCAGATTTATAAATAATAGGAAATTATATTAAATCCTAATATATTAACAATATAAATAATGCTAATGCATAAGTGCTCTTTATAACACGTGTCTAGGTGCATGATGGTGAGAAAGAGAAGAAGGATGCTGTTGGTTTTAGAGAAATATAAAATAAAAATAGAGGTTTTATAAACCAACAGAGTCATCAAAACACAGCTTGACTGACAGTGACACAAGAATCACTGATAACAAATAATACAGATAACAAGAAATCTCTTAACCTTTTCCTTAAAATCATTAACAGTAAATTTTATCCACTGATTTCGGCAGAGAGTGTCTAGTAAAGTTTATTTGTAAAGGATGTCAATTAATAGCTATAATTCTGTAAAACTTTTCAGAGGTGTGTTGTATACAGTTGTAAATGCATTTAGTCTTGTAAATGTAAATAATTTTCTGAACAGTCCATCTAATGCCTCAATACCATGGACGTCAAAACTGACTCAGCTGTGGGTTTTTGTCTGATTTCCATGAAGCTCAGGGGTATAGTTTGAAGGAAATACCCCTGACGTATCTTCACAGCTTGCGTGCATGTTTGAATTTCAAAGCCAACGCAAAAAAAAAAGACAATGCTTGACATGTTGAAATGTTATTTTGGTACTTATTCTATATTTTGCTTCATGATCCACTTTTGCACTACTATGTGCAGTGTGCAAGGTTAAGATGACTGACATTAAGATTAAGACTGACATTATCAAGTAATGCTGAGAAGAAGAAAAAAGTGATTTGTTCTGCTGGTCTTGTGGCCAGCTTTGCTCAAATGCCATTATGTACTTAGAAGTCCTGTGCTGTTTATTTGGCTTGCTTACATGCTCTCAGTACAGTACAGTAGAATTTGAAATGTTTTTGGTCCCTATAACCATAGAGATGATAACGAAGAGAGCTTTTTTTATCACCAGGGGAGAGAGAACCATGGAAACAGAACAAGGGACACCGAGTGTATGTTCTGAACACAAGGCCCCTCCCTTTAGTATTTTCAAATAAAACCTTGTTGTTTCCTTTCCATTACTGCTTTGAAATGATGGCGCATTTTTCCAAGACCACAGAAGTGTAAAAGGGTTTGTTGTTGTTCTTCTTGTCACATGTTGTTTGATTGCTTGAAGCATGTAAATCTGACCATGCATACAAAGCCAATCCTTTAAACACGCAGATACACAGAGCAAAAGAGAGACTACTGTTTTTCAATGTGACACCATTAGGTCTGGGTCCCCCTGAGGGTTGTCTTTTTAATAGACATTAAGGAGAGTATTAGGGCAGACTATTATCACAAGAAAATATTAAGTTATTGTAATGAGAAAACAACTTTCGTTATGTTCATGATCACAAGAATATAACTTATGTCGAAATCACAAGATAATTAAGTCGTTATCACAACAAAACAGGAAAGAAAACAATAATCCATAGCCTTTTAAACTTCCATATAGATGAGAAATGTTCTTGTCAGTCACAACCTACAAGTATTATTGTATGGTGACCCATATACTGATATATGTTATAATTTCTCCAGGTTCTTACTAATTCCCACGCCTATTATGATGTTCATGATTTTAGACCTGGGATGCAGTGGCGCACACACACACACACACACACACAACAGAGCAGGGTGTACAGTAAGTCAGATTACAGACATGTTGACAGCAGAATCCTTCTACACACTACCACACCTTTAACTCATTAGCACTGATCAATAATGCAGTGCTCCCAGTGCATTTGTTTTACAGTTGACATGGCAAATATAGCAACCACAGCACTATGGCAACAAAGGAGGAGATGAAAAGATCAGTTAGAAGAAGAGATCAGAAAAAAAATCTGATTAAAAGATGAGAACTACTGAATCAAAGAGCATCAAGAGATCATCATATAGAGGTGAAATATCTCCCATCTCTGTAATTCAGTTTGAGAAATCTTGCCATGAAGCAGATGCCTCTTATGCAAAGCCAATAACAATTCACTATCTGAAGAACCACCTAGATGACCTGACTTGCTGAAAGAAAAATGATGATAGATCAGGTGATCTGAAGTTCACCCTGACTAGTAACTGAACTGGCTACCACCCGAATCTATGCCGTTCTTTCCTCTTTTTCAGTTCTTTATTATTAATTTAGGATATGACCTCGCTCTGAATCCGATTCAGTACCTTATTGTCTCATGTAACATCAAACTACCAGATCTGCCGGATCTCCATACTGCTGACTATAGAGTAAAAAAAAGAGCTTGTCTTTCAGCTCAGTCATTGAATCCAAGTAGCTCTCTCTGAAACAAAGGACCAGCTGTCCTGAAGGGGAATGGTCACCTGTACCTAAAGGACGTGCCTTCGCAAAACCAACCTGCAACATCTAAACATCTACACATTTATATCTGGAATTATAACTTACCTTTATATCTGTTCATTATTGCGAGGACAAAAAGTAGCCTAATTACTAGGTCTGGTTTGGCCCTTTATGTGAAACCAAATCTTAAAGCTACAGCAGACAATACTTCTTGCTTTTCGGATTAAGCTGATGCATGTACTCTCTAGAATTACATAAAATATCTCAACATTAAAGTGCATTTATATAAGTTTCTTTTTCATTTGGACTAATTCATTAATTATTCATTTTTATACATAAACTAGTCCGCCTGAAATTGTAGCAGTCTGATTTTTGCTGTTGACTACTTGATGCAATTGTAGCTCATCTTTGTAGCATATACACAACAAAAGACAGATATATATAATATATATATATATATATATAAGCTTGTACCAATCTGTATCAAATTTTTATTTTGTGTAATCTATTTTTGCCATACGGAAACTGTAACTCAAAGCTATATTCCCACTTATGCAATTATACATCAGATTATTAACGATATGGACTCAGACATTTCATAAAGAATTTCTCAAAAATATTCTTTGAGATCCGTTATGCTCATTAATATCATAGCGCTATCCCCTTTTTGTCAATAACTGTCTAATTTATCTGGATTAAGGATTTAGTAAAAACATCTGAGACCAAGTTGACATATTAAAAAGTCCTAAGAATGGCATTAAGTCTCATGAGGTATGAAATTAGGCCATCCAGAAAAAGAAACGAGGCTATTCAAATATTTCATAATGAGCAGCACAAGATTCAGATCATGCTTTATGAAGGAGAGTGATCTGATGAGTGTCTTATAAACAGGACATCCCACAATCCTAACATCCCAAGTCTACACTATACACAAAGGGATTTCTGCACCAAATTCCCTGAAAAACATAGGACAACAAAAGATATCTGAAAGGTAAACTGATTTTATAGGTGAACAATGAACTTAACACAGCACCTCCCTTCCTTCCATCTCATCTCCTGTGTGACATGATCTCCATACTGAAAAACGAGAGCGAGCTTATAAATATAAGCCCTTTCAACTTCCAGCAGACAAGTAAACACAAGCCTGGGAAGATTTTTCTGGGAAGATAAATGTTCCATAGACAAAGAGAGAGAGGAAGAAGAAAGAGAAAAGTAGTTTACTCAATGTTTACTTTGTCCAGACTCCTCTCTCCAGCTATTAAAGGCAAAAGTCTTCAAGCCTTGATCTCACTCTCTTCAGCGCTCAGCGCTCTTCACAGGCGCTTGACCAAGCTTGACTCTTGTGTGCGTGTGTGTGGATTTGTTCTCATATGCCTGCTACACAAGATTCCCAGAAAGCTAGCAATGCAAGACACTATTTATACAATCAACAGTGCCTATACTACACACACCTTAAGGTCAGAGTGCAAACTCACTTCAATCTCCTTTCAGTGGAATCACAGACGAATGGAAAAGAATTACATAAAAATAGTAGTTTAATAGAAGTTTGGTTTGTATTCGTTTCTCAGTATGTAAGCGGCGTGGAAATGATTAAGTAGAGAGCGAGAGAAAGGAGAAAACAGAAGGTCCTTCTGAGATCTACCGCACTGATTAAATACGAAAAATAAAGAAAGATTGTTCTTAGAGTAAATGGACAAAATTAACCAAGAACACAATTACAGAATTCGAAGAAGAAGTCGAACCACGAGAAGAGATTTTGAAGAAAATATAATACACTGGAACCCTTCTGCGCAGCAAAGAGGCCCGACAGACCACATTTAGACAGCAATCTGAGAAAAGACTTGACTGTGTGTGTGTGGGAGAGGAACAAGATAAGAATGAGAAAATAAAGATAAAAATAAGACACAAGAAAGTGTGTGAGCCAGAGAACATTTCAAGATCTACCTAGCCTCAAATCCTCTTTCTGTTTCTGTTCTTTGCAGATTCCTTGCAATTCTGGCCTTGATGTGGTTTCGAACAAAACAGGAAGGAGAATGCTGTTGAAGTGTGCAGCATGAGCAGTGTGTGCACTTCTGCGGCTAAAGGGGAAAATCCAAGTACTCTCACTGCAAAAAAAAACAAAGCAACAAAACAAATAATATATTTAAAACAGAAATCACAGGCACTGTTTACCAGTTCCAGTAATCTTATGAAAAACAAAATGAAAATAAAATTGTAAAAAATAACTTGTATTATATTATGGTAATTGTTATATATCAAGTACATCTTTTAAGGGGTTTGAGATTTTTCTGGAATTTTTTCTGGCATACAAGACCCAAATACTGAATAAGAGGGTGTTTTTTCAGTGCTTTTCTGACCCCAAACATTTATATTAGAGAGCAAGATCTTGACTCTGCTCACACTTCCAAGTTAAACAGACGCATTCATACATGTTTGGCTGCAGTGGGAGCAAGACAAACTGTTCTTTTAGAGAACACAGGCTACTTTCATATCCAGATCAGAACAATCACACAGTCTTGTCCAGGAGCAGACATGATGTAACTGTGACGTTCCATCCAGATGATGTTGAAGGAGGAGTCACCTCATTATGTTGGCTGACTTCAGCGTGCTTAGTGAAGTGCTCTTCTGGGTCTACACAGTATCAGCACATTCCGTAACTTTCCGTTATTCATAGCTGACCTTGAGTAAGGCATCTAGCAAATCATTGATTAATGTACTCTGGATTGCATAACCTTCAAATGAAAACTCTCACACATTTGTAAGAGAGCACTGGTGTGAGGAACTTGTGATTAGAGAGACTGACACAAGCGTGATTTGACACATTTGGGGAAGGGCAGAAAGAGGAAGGAAGGTGAATGACAACAACTGAAAATGAAGCCATACAATGCTCATAATCACATGATTTACTTCATGAAAAGTGCATATGTATTTAAGAGTAATGCTGCAATAAATAGCTCAACAATCAGCAATGACCAAATGAATCTAATCATGGGCCGGTATGAGATTTTGATGCTATGATAACCTTAAGCAAAAATATCATGGTTTCACAGTATCACAGTATTGTTTTTACAGCTGTAAAATGTTATTTTGAAATGCCTGCGTAAAGAAAAACAACAACAAAAAAACACTGAACACAATATATTTTATTTTTGTGCAACATACAGAATGTTTGGAAAAAGCAGTATTTGCTAATTTATTTTTTATTTTTTATGTGTTTCTGAAATGTTGAATTGTGGGCTGTCTTGCAGCTTTTGATGAGAAAAAGAAAAAAAGAAGAAAAATGAAGACAGACATATTTATTTAACCTAAATCTGTAATTACAGTTATTTCATTTTAGTTATATAATATACATATAATTAATATGATTTCATATCATTTGTTTATATAATTTTATATACATAATTTGATTTAATAATAACCAAATTTGTAACAAAACCACCGATCTCTGACAAAACGCAGAAGCTCTGTCTGAACGCGACGCAGATCACTCTCTGACAGCAGGAGGCACTCATGGAACAGCACATACAGCGTTTCCTTGGTTACCGCTGTAAACACAACAGAGCTCCGCTGAAACACTGCTTTAATGTGAATTAAACAGACACCAGATGAAAGGAAAACACCATCTAAACTTTTCTGAAGACAGTCAGTTCCCCTCAGAAACACATTCATATAAATCCCTAAATCAATACTGAGGATTTTCATCGAATAGTTTGTGCATCATGAACAGTGAGTGATCTGCCTGCTACAGTATTTTCTCTTTGTGTCCATCTTCAGCGTCTCTGGCCTGTGTTAACGGGCAATAACGGGTAATAACTGACAGATAAAAAAGTATTTCACAAGGTGTATTTCATCTCTAAACCTAAAAGCACTTAAACTCTTCCTTTGGTTCAGTGTTCTTTGTCGCACTGTCACATACCAAATCACAACATCCGTGTGATTACTTAAGATTAAGAACAACATCGCTCCCTTGTGGACAATATGAAATGTGTTCAGCTGCATGAAATAAATGTAGTCTTTTTCTGCATTTAATGCACACAACCTGACAGTCTCAGACACCTGACTTAGAAATCCTTGTAGTTAGTCTATCCAATAAATGGCAGGGTGTCAGAATTAGCAGGGGCGGACTTAACCAAAATGTGAGGTAACCGCTTAGGGCCACAGGGAATCAGGGGGCCCCAAATGATATTTTGTGAAACATATTTGGCAAACGCTCCAGTGTGTATTTGTGTTCTGGAGAATGTGATCAAACGTTCATCAAATGTTCACTCACAACTCAAAGTGCTGAGTTTTTGTCAAGTTCTGAGTTCTGCAAGCTTGCAAATCCTCTCATTATAAAATCCTGAGATACAATGTAAAGAAGAGATTCATTGTGCAGTGCAGACAGCTTTTAGTGATTATAGGCTTTCTAGGCTGTATAATCCTGTCCGATTGTCTCAGAACGGATATATTAACCTCAGAGAAGAAAGTATAGTTTTTTCGTGTCATGATTTTATTTGTCTCGAGGTTTCAGATTCAGAATGACTCGCTTGTGTGCTCTCATACAAATGCACAAATGTGATGACTGGAGATTTTCGATTAATACAGTATATAACATTTTCGATTTGTTTCTCGGCAAACCCTACCATATACATTAAAAACACTTGGAATCCGGAATGAGATGCATGGGATAATGTTATGACATGAATCCTTGTTTTACAAAGATTGAAGAAAGTTAAAATGTAGGAATTAGGTTGTTGTGGCGCGTGTGTTTGTTATTATTTGTGGTAGCAGATGGGTTGGCAGATTGAAGTGTCAGTTGTATTTTAGCTTTAAGAGTGTGAACACGGGTTTCTGCAATAAACTGATTAGCCCTGAACACATACACACAGATTTCAACACCACAAACAAACACATGCATTCACACAGCAGATAGTTTTATATAAAGCCAAAAAAAAAAATCCTGGGTCGCGGTTGCGGTCTTTTGGGCTTATTAAAAAAAAATATGATCGCTTGTTTAGAAAATCTGATAGTAGATGCAATAGAGGAATGAGATTACTTCTTTTATGAGGTAAATTTTTAATTGTTACAATGTTTTGTAATTAATTATCACAGGTTTATAAAAAAAACAAGTAGGTCTATCCCACTACTAACAGTTTAAATATATTTTATTACACCCTACATACATATGTGGCTATGTTACAGCTCTGGTGGTTAGTATGTGCTCCCGCTTTGCTGCAGTGTGCTAATTTTTGTCAAATAAATTCTGTTTTTGCTTTTCAGATAAAAGAGTGGTTTCAGTTTAATACTAATTAAATAGGTTGCAGGCTCATGTATTTTGTAAAAAAAAAAACTGATAATAATTAATATCGATGGTAATAAATAATAATGGCCTTGTTTGTGGAATATTTTTGAAGCTGTGGTTGCTTATTTGTTTTCACAAGAGTTGCCACCAGTGTAAATGACGTTGTTGTTAATCTCTAATCTAATTTGAGGTTTGGAAAGGGACAGTTCACTCTAAATCACATTTGAAGGTGTAAAATCAGGGGTTTAAAGAATATATGGGACATATGGTGAACAGGCATGGACCTTTAAACCGTGACCCTTTGGGGCTTATCCACAGGGATAAACTGTGGCACTTTCAGAGGGTGGATGTGGCAGTCCACACCTATGAGAGGAACTAACGAAATCAAGAGGCAGAGAAATACTGTTTGAAGCTATATGAAAGCAAATTCACGAGCTTTGCTGTACTGAAGAATAAAGTACCTGGACCATGACTCCGATACTGCGCACAGAGAGGCTTCAGCCGAGTGAACTTCAGGCTCTGTTTGGAGAGGAGAAGGATTATTCATGCTCCCTGAATGACATTTTTCATCACACAGAGGTAGACATCTGATCTGTACAATGTTAAAAAGACTATTCACCTCATAATTAAGCATTTCCAGATTATTGATAGAGATACTCTGTAATGGAATAACCACTTGATATTTCTGTTTTTATACTGTACTGTAACATTGCGGTCATTTTAGTTTCAAATTGACCGTTTAAACAGTAGTTTGCTTGTTTTCGGTTTCTCAGGCGTGTGAGCTGCAGTCTGACGGTGATAACATAGGGGCGTGCGACTCGAGTTCTCTTTCTGATGTTTGATATGGGAAGCCATGTGCAGCCCCTCATCTGCAGGGACCCACATTCTCCAAACAGGAATACTACACCAAACTAGAGGAGCTGAAGAGAGAACACCTGAGAAACATAGCCGAGCTGGAAAAACTCAACCTGAGCCAGATCAACGCGCGTCAGAGAGGAAAGACAGCTCATTACTTGCAGGAGTCAAATGGAGACGATACAGAGAGGTATCCAATTGTGACTAAACATTAAATAAATGACAATTAAAAAGTATATTTTCAACATTCAACTACTGAAATTAAATTGTTCCAATAAAACCTCAGATTTGGGTTTGATCCCCTGACCTTTGACCTCTTTCATTAGTGGACAGGTGGAGCTCAACCAGGTTGGGAGCAAGGCATCAGTGGACCGTCTGAGGAATGAGGTTTTCATCTGAAAATTAAAGGTAAAGATAGACCTGAGATGAACTTCAAGGATTTGTTCATCATATTCAAAAATCTTTTAACCCTCTCAGAAAACAGACATAATAGTTGTTATATAAAGTGCACATCAGTCTCAGAAGTGGTTTTTAAGTGCTTGAAAACATTTTGTCATTAAAAGTACTTTGTTTACTGAAGGTTGTTATGGTGCACAGATATGGAGATTCGGATACATTATCAATATGTGCATTACAAAACCCTTCAAATTAGTCACCAGTCTAAATCATTCAGCAATATTCAGTTGCCTCTAATAGTAACTTGTACTGTCTATATGCAGAACAGAGAGAGTTTCACTGATAATACCAATATGAGTCAGCACATAGTTACTTCAGAAGCTTTTATGGTTATGCAGGAGGAGCTGAGAGATTCAAACAGTTCTTGAGGGATAGGTCTCTAATCAAATAAGCGAATTTGTAACATTAATCATGTGAACCGCTTAAATGGACGATCAGATGATCTTGCTTCCACTGAAGCACAAGATGCTCTTTGGATCATCCTCAAATCATGCAGGAGAATAATATGATCACCAGGTCAGGTGTTATACAAAGTTGTGGAGGTCATGCAGCTCAAATATTGCTGTTATTAAAGAAAAAGTTCTGAAATCTGTCATTCAAAATGTTTTATATAATAAAATTAAGGAAAAAAAGACGCTACTGTAAAGGCCCAATGTTGTTCAAGACAATTCTCTCTTCTCTCTAAGTTGACATGCATTTCTGTTGTAATGGAAATAAATACATAAAAAAATATTATGTCAATTTAATATTGTATTTGTATTTTATATTTATTAGCATAACTAAATTTAAATACTTTTAAGA
Source organism: Carassius auratus (assembly GCF_003368295.1). Classification (NCBI taxonomy): domain Eukaryota; kingdom Metazoa; phylum Chordata; class Actinopteri; order Cypriniformes; family Cyprinidae; genus Carassius; species Carassius auratus. The sequence goes on from NW_020527857.1 coordinate 13,906, forward strand.
TTTATTTGGGCCATGGAAGTTTACTGAGGCTCCCTAGTTGTGAACAACTACCCTAAATTATAATTCTTAAAGGGTCATGAAACCCTAAACCAGATATGTATGTATTACTGAAATCAATATCACATCACATATTATTTTGAATATTAAGAGGAATAGTGAATCTTTTGATTTTGTTGTTCTGAATTAAAAAGCAAAACTGAATCTTAATTTTTAATCACAATTGGTACAGAGAGTTGTAGAGAACAGTACAAAAATGTAATTTAATATGTTTTTTTTTTTAAGCAGGCTCGACAGAATTCGTTAGAGGACCAAAGGAAGTCACACTCTCCGCAGAACTCATCTCACAGTGCAGCCACTCCGGGGATGGACCGCCTGAGACACAATTCCAAAGTAACCGTTCCCAAACCGTTTCGCATGATGCTTCGTGAAGAGGATCGCAAACGACGCAATGTGAAAACCCGCTCTGAGATGGAACTAGAAAATGAGAGACTGAAGAAAGAACTGGATGAGCTGAAAGAGTGTAGCAAGACGTTTCGTGCTAAGCCGGCCCCGCGCTCAACACACTTCCTTTGCAATGACATCATCACTAAGCACCCAAAGAAGCTCCAGCTACAAAAAAATCCAATCAACCAAATGGACCACGATCACCACGGAAACCACCCAAACAAGGCTCTCATCGCCAAACTCCTCCTCTTCCACAACAGCCATTTAGCTTTATTGAAAGAGAGCGAAAGAAAAGAGAGAAAAAACTAGAGGATGAGCTAAACAACCTAAGTCCCAAAACAGAACGAAGATTGTTTAAAGCCAGACCCTTGCCGAGGTCTCTATATAGGCCCAGCTCACCAACTTGCCAGATATATGAGGCAGTTAATCTGAATCACAGAGGCTCAGCACTGCCTCCTAGCATTCTGGAGGACATGCTGCAGGAAGGAGAGGAAGCCGAGAATCAGTATGATGATGAATTTTCAAGGCCACAGAGCACAGATATATCACGCTGCAGCAGCAACCTCAAGAAATGGAAGAACAAGGGTGCGCTGCAGGTGGAGGAGGAGATGGAGAGAAAGAGGAACAGAGAAAGAGACAGAGACTGGTCCTACATTCATCCTCTACGCAGGACCAGCCTCTGCCACAGCCAAGAACCCATGAATAATGGCAAGAGTGACTACATCAGTGTTTAAATACTGACACAGATACATTAAACCATAGCCTACAATACAAAATTCATCATCAGTACTATAAATCTATAACTACATGGTGTGATAGAAACAGAGATCTGTTTTTTCATTGTATTGCTTTGGAGAAAAATAATTTAATAGTGTACATTTGTTTTGGTTAAATGTATTTTCAGCTGGATTTTAAATGGATTCCAAATTTAATTCTTGCATCAAATAACTGAAATAATATGATACAAACATGGTGACTCTGCAAGTTCATTACTTTGTTAGTAGTGTACTTTGTTGTTAGTGCTTTATTGTTCCCTTTAATATCATGTCAGTTTTAAAATGAGAATACTTAAAGAAATAGTTCACCCAAAAGCGCATTTCAGTCATCATTTCCTCACTGTCATGTTGTCACTAACCTGTGATGACTTTGTTTCTTCTATATAGAACATGTAAGGATAATTGACGACGGGCCGATTAAGCCAGGTGGTGATGCAACCACGATGAGAAGCGGAGTAATTATTTTCTAATAATTCAACAGCCCAAAGTCAATTATTCCACTTATACTACGGTTACCACACCTCAAGACATCAATCAGATGATATATTTAAAGGGATTGAGCTAATCCTCGGTCTCCGCATTTGAGCAGAATCTCAACCAGGCCAGCAGCATTCAGTCTACTAGACTCATTCCTAGCGACAGACTCACCTCAGCCCGGCTCTCACATAAAGACCAGCAGCTCAGGTTAAACTGTGCTGGGAGTGATATTTCCATCACTTTCCCCAGTTCCTTCCGCTACTTTAAATTTTTCAGAACTATTTTTAATTAGATGTCCAGCTTTCCCATACTCTAAGCACTTTATTCTTGCAGTTGTGACAAAATAACATAAAGTCATCAGCAAACAACTTAAGTGACAAGTCTAGATGATATGTTTCAAAAGAGGGGATTCGGTACCTATCAGGATTTTTTAAATTGGCGACACCAGTTTTACAGGGACAGGGCCTGAGTTAAAATATCATCACTCATGAATGGGGGAACATTTGATGAAGCAACACTCTTAGCTTGTAATGTGAGGGGAAGGGCAGAAACAAGCTCACCGCCAACAGTAACTCCAGGCTAAACAACAATATTTGCTTTATCAATACTGTAAAGAAAACTTACAGCGGCATTATTCACACTCGAGACTGATAAAATAGACTCAAGCCTTACAACCTCTCCAATAGTCAAGCAACATTGTTCAACACTCTCGCTATGGACGACACTTTAAGAGCGTGACGCCGTGTAAGCGAGCTCAAATTGACACCTGGGGCCAACATATCTCCCTGATAAACAGGCAGTATGCAGCCCAAAAGTAAAGCAGAAACAACAGCTTCAAGAACCCACCACTAGAGAAAGAACAAGCAAGAAAACAGAAAGAAAAAAAGGTCACTCACAGAGAGCCACTCACGCATTTGCACCACTCCGTTCACTCGCCCTCGAGAATCACACCGGAAGTGAGAGAGAGAGAGAGCTTGTGTGAATTAGGCTACCTCTTTGCGACTCTAAACAGCACTGTCTCCTCGCTAGTGAGAAATGTAACGTGTGGCCTTTATGTGGCCTTTAAGTTGCTCAGTATAGAGGTTAACTGATCAAATTGCATAGGCAGCGCTGACAAAATTTTTGTGCAAACTGCGTGACCGTTATTACAGTTAACACAATCAATCTCCCTTGAACTGTACGTTCGCTGTGCGTTTCCTGAATATAATTGCAGATCTCAAAACGTTTGTCAGGAAATCAGATTCCAACATTCAATGTTCCCATAGTATAATAACATATATGTGGGGTCTTTCTTTTGCATGCAATTGCAATAGGGAATGAAGCCTTTATTCTTAACAAAAAGGTGGAAAAGCATCATTAAGGTATCATAAATGTAATCCATATGGCTTATGAACTATATTCAAACTCTTCTGAAGTCATAGGATAACTGTAAAAAACAGACTAAAATGTAAGTAATTTACTGATAATATTTCAGTTATTTACAGTTAACTGCTGTGATAACTGCATCATAATAACAATTCATCATGAATTTAACACTTTGCCTCATGAATTCTCATCATCACCATGGAAGACAATGTTTCCAATAAATGTTGGTCTGTTACTCATAAACCTACCCATGACTTCAAAGGTTCTATGTACAACTTTTATGATAATTTTATAGTGCTTTCAAATCTTGAATGCTTCTTTATCCATTCATGTACTGTACACTCTCAGAAAAAAAAAAAAGATTGATCGGGCGATACCCTTTCAAAATGACTACTATGTACACTTTAGGAACTAATGTGCACTTAAAGTACTGATATGTAACTTTAAGCTATTAATATGTACCATTTAGGGGTATAAGGTAAAAGATCTAACTATTAGCTTTTGTACATTAGGATGTGGCCCATTGACAGCTTTATGCACTTTTTAAGTGAATTATGCCTTTAACTATGATTCATACAGGATAACTTTAACTCTCCACCTCCTCATTCACTCACACACAAGTACAGTCTTTAGTCGAAATCCTCAGGCCTCAGTCCACACTTCCTGAGTGTACATCTGACGTATGGTATGTCTTCCTGCAGAAACCACATACTCCTGTACAGAACCAGCATCATGTCGTAACAAACTGTGCTCCCCTCCTGCAGAAACAACACAGAACCACTGCATAAGCTCCGAGTCAAATATAACTCCTATAAACTCATATTTATAATATACATGTGCATATGTTTGTTTGATCAACAGATGCTCACTGCTTATAGAGGTGCTGGGTTTGTACAGCAGCTCTTGTTTGTGGTTTTAGATTTCTCTGTATACTCCTCCGCAGGATCGCTGAAACCCTTCACAATGACTAAAGCAGCATTCACTTCCTGCTGACCTTCCAGAAACAACGTCATTAACATAAAAAGGTTACCTACAGCCTAAAAACTGTATAATGAATAAGGCTGATGTGATGCTGTAGCTGTTTTCTCAAATGATTAAAAAGAGAATATTTGTGATCTTGTCTTGTGTGACACCTGCTTGACATTGCTGATAGACATGGTGTGAGATGACAATCATTCAGTGTTCGTTTGACTCTGTGTGTGTGTGTGTGTGAAGTGTGAAGTGTCTGGACTGCTGCATTCTGTAAAGGGTGCGAGTTGATTCCCCTCAAAAAAGACTTGAGTTTCTGTCTCAAACCAGCATTTTCCATGCACACCTGTAGAAACAGTATGCCACATGTTTCCACAAAAATTCTAAGCAGCAAAACTGTTAGAACATAAATAATAAGAAATATTTCTTGAGCACCAAATCAGCATATTAGAATGATTTCCGTAGGATCATGTAACACTGAAGGCTGGAGGAATGGCTGCTGAAAATTCATGCTCGTAATCAAAGTATACATAAAGATTAATATCATTTTAAATATATTAAATACAAACAATTATTTTAATTGTAATAATAATTAACAAGATGATTGTTTTAGTGAATTTATGATCAAATAATGCAGCCTTAGTGAGCAACAAGAGCCTTCTCTCAAAACATTGTAAATCTTATGACCCAGTGCACCAAATATATAAAGATGATATTTAAAAAAAAAAAATTCTATGATACATAAATATTACAATATAACATTTTTTATTATATTTAACGTTTTTATATATGTTCAAGTGTGTTCATTAACATATTCTTTGCTAATTTGTATTGAGAATCTTTACATTTCAGTTCACCGTCTCCAATCAGTAGTGTCTCAGAGTAGTTGTATGATCTGGAAAAGATCCCTTTAAGAAACAAAGTTTTAA